>NC_048415.1:4389062-4449190 GCF_013103735.1 Etheostoma cragini
CCCCCCCCCCCCCCCCACCCCGTTCTGCCTTAAAGTGAAACGACTCTTATTTACACTTAATTCCAGGTTTTACTGAGAAGTTCTTTGGACATTTGAACATAATAGTAATACCTCATGCTTGCAAATTAAATGTATAATAATTATTATTGTTTATATCATTATAATATCCAGTGCTGTTCTATGGCTTGATGCACCTGCGTGAGTTAAGTAGGTAACTCCTTTCTTCTTGGTTTTCCACTATGAAATAACTGGCGGAGCGCTGAGAAATTTGCTTGCTGTGTAATAATATTGACCTCCTCACTTTGACCTGAAGTGTCTGCTTACATCTACTGAAATAACCTGAACATTGTTGTGTTTCTGAAAATGAGAAACTGGGTTTCCTTAATTCAGGTAAATGATTAAGACAAGCATGGTCTAACCCTGGCCATGAATACAAATACGTTGGTTTCTAATGGAGTTTTTTTTGGGAGTGCATGAAAAAGACCTCAGACTGGGAAATTATCACTGTGGTAGCAGTGTAGAAGGTTAAAAGGAAAACTCGTTACTGTAGTGCCCTTGTAGCCAAAATAATTAAATACAAAGTCTGAAATTGAAATCCATCAGACTAAATATGTTTCTTTCAACCGATAAAGAGTGGATTTATTTATCAGATTCAAAAACACTGTGTTCCTCTTCACATATGGATCAATCACTGGAGGCAGCAATGAGGCCTAGGGCACATCGCAATGCATGGAGGACTAACTTGTGTTTAAAGCCCACTGTACCTACAAGTTCTTTAGTCTTCCACATCACATCCAACATGTGCATGCAGCTTTTTCCTCTGGAAACCTTATGTTTTGGGAATGTGATTTGAATCCTCATGATTGTTGCTTGTTTGTACAGCAGATGAAGAGCAAAAGGTGCTGATCTTTTAGCTTTTTTTGCCTTAGCTCTGTTTTAAAAACTTCCTTTTGGGCAAGTCTAAAACTCTTCAACAATATTTAAGTTAATTGATCCATCTTAAAAGCAACACTACATAATGTCAGTGTTGTGCCGCAGGTTTGACTGTATTTTATCTTTCCACATGATTTTGGGGACGCAGCAGTATTGTCTCCATTTGTATCCCCGAGTCCTGCAGTCCCGACTCAGGCTTCAAGCAGGATGGAAGGACTTTCGACATGCTATTGATCTAAACATGTCCAGGAGGATCCTCTTTGAGCCAATCAGTCAGCCTTTAAACCTGAGTATCCACCAATCAGTAGACTCATTGTACCTTTTCTTCCTGGTTAGGAGAAATTGGCCCCTGTCATTTAAGCTTTTCAACAAAATCTCTCCATCATTCATCCCCCTCTTCCTTTTTTTGAGACAAGACACTTTATTAGACACAGCTGTTCAACTGAACTCAGCAAGGCCGGGATTCACTGCCAAGAGCCTTCCTCTCTCTCTGCTGGTCTCTGTCTCTCTCTCTTTCTGTCAGGTGGGATGTAGAGGGATGAATAGGCAGTGATGAGGAACAGCTATGTGAGGCTGTTTGCTCTGCAACCTTGGCTCCGGGCCCCAGTTCTCTGCACAGCAAGCACATTGAAGAGCTTGGATTTCATCCTCTAGTCTGAATGGATACAAACTTGATGTCCAGGAGGATCACAGTCAACTCCATTACTTCAAAATGGTCGCTATAGAATGCCAACGGTAGTTGACAGAGAGCACAAAATAGACAAAACCTATGTATTTGCTTGAAAAAGGAAATTTCAAAAGAATACCAGATACAAGTTGTTGCCCTTGACTTTGTTTTCACTGATTTCTCATTGCTGTAATACTTTTGACACAACCCTTGTTAATCAAACAGAACGTCCTGTTCCTTTCTCTGTGCATGGCACCCTGATGAACTTTGAATTTCTGCAGATCAATTTCATTTAATTGCTTTGCCCTTTCACGTAACATGGCGTCAATGCTCATGTTAATTATCCATTTTTTCCTTCATTTTCTAAGATAATTTATCATCTACTTTCAAGGATTTCTCTTCCTACAATAAGCTGTTACAGAATATAACATATCATGTTCAAGGATGGCTTTTTGTCAGCCTTGGCTACGGTACTTACATTTTCTCCATAAGTTTCTGATTCAAGTCAATGTTCTTAAAACATGACAACCTCATCAAGCAATTTCAAGAAAAAACTCAATTTTATCTTTTCAATAACACCATGTCTACGTTGTGATTTGTCAGACTACAAAGTGAGAGAAACAAAGTAAACATGATTATTTACGTCCAATCATACACCACAATTATTATCATTACAAGACGATAGAATGAAACAACACATTCCCATAAAATTCATTAAAACATCACAAGCTGCAACTTCAGATATTCTTGAATCAACACCCCACAGTCCCAACAAAAAGTCATTCATATCATTAGTTGCAAGGCTGTTGCAGTACTTTTTCTTTCTTGTGATGCATTTCAAAATCTTTTCTTTATTTCTGATGTCTTGGAAAGTATCCACCCCAGAATCTCTGGTCAAGTTTTGCGAACTCGTATTTGCCCATTCCTGCAAAGCTCAGTTTTCAACCTGTAACCAAAAACATAAACAGCACCTTTGGCTGGGAGTGCTTTTTTTTCATACTTGAGATCAGCTAACAACTAATCAGAGCTGAATGAAGGATGTTTAATAGCACATAGCTGAAGTTAAACCAAAAAAAAAGTACACAAAGCAAAACTATAAAACAACAAATTCATGAGAAATGGGCGCGATGGAAATGAAAAGGCTGTTTTTCTTGTTTATTTCGTCACACTTCTAATTCTTTCTACCCGTGCAAGTACCTGTGTGAAAATTAAAAGTATAAGATTTAACATGCTCTTTTCTTTTACCCCCCAGTGGTAAAATGTTACATAAAAAATACCTAAAAATAACTTACAAGGAATAAATAGTTTTGAAAGAACAATAATTCAACAATCCTAAATGGCAGTGTAAGTGAGGATGTTACAACAGCTGCACAGATATCAGTGACTGAAACACTTAACTTGACCTTTCTGACATCGCCAACCTTTCCGCCGTATTTTTCAACCATCAAAATCATTAATTTGTTATTTCTGTCTTTATCTCATTCCTGCTTTGGCTGTCTCTCTTCCCTCTTCACCTGTCTCTCTCTTTCTGTCTGTGTCTATAAGTCCCTCTCTGGTTGCAACAGCTGCTTGATGTGTGTGACAGGCGGTGCGATAGCGCTGACAGGCTGGCGACGGTTATCAGAGAGGGCTGTCGCGAGAGGCTCTGCCTGGCTAAATTGAAAATTGCAAATGAAAATCCTGCTCAGCGCGATTTTAAATTCATCAGCCATTATGTCAGATGACCTTTTGGGCGTCAGGGTCCGCTGATAAAACTCCAAACGACGACACTCGGCTCTGATCCAATTTTCGACACTATTCCCTTCCTCACTGCCTCCCTCCCTATCTCCTCCTCTTCTTCCTCTCCGTCAACATTCGACCCAGTGCCAGGGAAAATGATAGGCTTTCAGGAGAGCCTCCATTGTGCTGCAGATGAAGAGGTTTTGTTTAGAGGAGATGGCTGTTGTATATGCTTGTGTGCTGAAGGAAGTGTGAGAGGTGTAAGAGTTTAGGGGCACCAACCGTGGCCTGCCCTGGTCCCACTGTTGTTGTCCAATCACAGAGAGGATCAGAGGCCAAGAACGTGCGAGCATTAAGAAATACAGCCGGGGTTATGGGAGCAGAGAGAGAGGTGTAAGGGTGTAATAAACACCAAGAGTAGCTGTCACTCCAAAGGGCTTTTCCTGGGTGGGTCAGTGTGTGCCAATATTGATTGACATGTGTGTGTTAGTGTGTGAGCCTGCGTATCATCTCAGGAGAGGAAAAAGAAAGAACAGATCGGATCCTCTCTGTCTATCAGAAGCTCTATCCATCTGTAATTGAATTCTCTCCAACTCCCATTGTTGTTGTCTTTGTCTCTGGGGACTGGATGGTTAGATTCTTTTTCCTCAGGTGGTGCTGCGTTACAGCTTTCATGTTCAAACATAACATATCCATCATAAAAATGTCTTGATGTTATTTTTGCCGTTTTCTTTGTGCAAGATTGGTGCAAAAGTCAACTGACTTGAAGTTCTTCATGCTGATACTAAATTTCCGGCCATGACGACATGATTTTGTTCCCCGACTACAGAGCAAGACGTAAGAGACTTTATAGTCCCTGTCCTGTTGAAAAAATCCACTCTGAAGTTATGGTCTTTGTATTACGAAGTCTGGAACGTGTGTCCTTATTGAGCCGCGGTGGAGCGAGTGGTCCTGTTTGTTGCAAATCTAGACAAAACACTGCCTGTAAACCTACACATCTGGATGAAAATACTCACTCAGATTGTTGAAACCTTTGGCTGAACTTTAAAAATGCATTTTTATGATGAACAGGGACTTGTCAATTTTGTCCCTTATTCCTCGCTGTGTAGTAATCACTTCATAGCTAGCATAGTGAAGAGGATGACTCCACCCACTAGTAACTCACATGGTTGTATTGTCACAATAGACTTGAAAAATACTCAATTTTACATCCTCTCTCCTAGAACCAACTGCAAGTTCACTATCTGTCGTTCTAATAGTGTTTAACATGCATCATTCCCTTTTCTCTGTTCTCAGTTAATGTTAAAAGCTTAGCAAGCCAAAGTACCACCAACTTTTTTATTTACCTTAAAAAAGGAAAGCCATGACCTGCTTCGAATATCTTATTTTCTGTTCCGAACGATGTTGATGCTGTATGTGCCTATGAATAGTTTTGTGTGCGTGTGTGTGTGTGTCAGTGCACTCATCAGTCTGTGCGCACCTGCTTGAAAAGTCATGTGCAAAGATGTGTTGTCCTTTCTCCATTTACAAGCGCCTCAGCATGTGCCTACATCTGTGTGTGTGTGTGTGTGTGTGTGTGTGTGTGTGTGTGTGTGTGCGCGCGCAGCTGTCCCAGGTGTGCGTTATTAATCAGTTATCAGGGCAGTTTATTTGCTGGGTGACAAGTTGCAATTTCCCCCCTGATTCAAGGCCTCTTTGTCAGGTGGGAATTACACTGAGAGCATATGACAAAACACTTCACCTCTGCTTCGTTCCCTCACTTCTCCTCTCTCCCTCTGGATTTTGCCAGATCTCTTTTCTCTTTTTTTTAGCCTCTCTTGCCTCCTCCTAAAGTCAGGTTCCTGTTTGCCAATCTATGTTTCACTGCCCTGACATCTCCCATGTCTGTCTTTCTTAAAATTCTCTCCCTCTCCCATCTTTTTCCCTCATCTTCTTCCATATTTATTTTACCTCCCATCAACAACATCATCCTCAGCCCTTAGAGTAAAAAAAGGCGGACTGTATAATTAATCACACAGCTTGGTCTAATTAGAGTTGAATATGCGTTGTCCCTCTTGTCTCTCTCTCACACACACACACACACACACACACACACACACACACACACACACACACACACAGACATGGGTGTGCACACACCTCGGCTTTCCGGGCCTAATAGCAGTTGATGCTGTGTTAACGGCAAATGGTGCGATCCCCGAAAGAGTCCCCATTGCCTTGATGAATCTGATGAATGTGACAATAATTAGTGAAGACAGATGAAAGGTAAATTACCACTGACAATGTAATGCTGTCCTGTCTGCCACTAAAGAGAGAGAGAGAGAGAGAGAGAGAGAGAGAGAGAGAGAAAATGAAAGAGGGGGAGTAACAGACAGAAAGTAGTTTGGTTTCATGCAAATTATTATTTTCATGCAAATCATGATGCATTGATTTAGCCTAATGGAAACCACATGGATTTTTTTATTTTTTTATTTCCTCAACATTACAAAATTGTTTCTTGGTGTATCATTTGAATAGCTGCTAAAAGATTATGCAATAAAATTTAATGTGACACAGTGACCTCATTTACACCTGGAATTAACATGCTGTCTGCGTCTGTCTAAGGAAGTTATTTGGAAATATATGTATAGATATATGTATGTAATATATGTATGTATTTGCCAAGCAAACATTCTTTTTTAACGTGTTCTCATCTCAGGAGTTTTCAAAAGTTCTCCTGTGAGTTGCAAGAAAACATAGAACGCTCTGCAGAGAAGGAGGGATACGGAGAGTTAAGTGTAGCAGAAGCAAAGCCTCAGCACTAATTACTGCTCTCTGCCAGGAGAGAGAGAGAGAGAGAGAGAGAGAGCGAGGAATGATGAGGGAGAAGAGGGAGAGAGAGGTGGTGGGGGAGAGATGGTAATTGTTTTCGTCAGACAGTAGGGAGCTATCAGGGTAATAAAGTTAATTAGCAGAACCAACAAGGAAAGAGGGATGGAGAAAAAGGCAGAGCGATAGATTTGATGATAAACGGCAGCAGATCTGACACCACAAGAAAAAAGTGAAATCAATTATTCTTATTTTAAACACACAAGAGCCGCTGCAGCGCTTAACTGAATGGAACCAAAACTCCTCCTCCTCTTATCTAGAGCTCATTTACACGCCATACTGTGTGTGTGTGTTTGTGTGTGTGTGTTTTAGCAGCTTTCCTTGCCATTTGTTTTTTTGTTCACACATTTAAACTTGTCAGAATCACGACGATTAATTAATAAACAAAGATACTGTAAATGCCCGATGATTTGGAACCCTGAGTTTGAACTACAGGAACTCACAGGGACTGCCAATAAAAGCCTCTATTTTAGCCATCGCTGGGAGCTGGCCGGGTAAAGACATTTGTGTTCTCACATAGACTACAGCTCCGCTGGGTAATGTCGAGATAATTTCAGCTTTGCAATGCATGTGGGAAAGAGGCTGTAGAGAAAGTTTCATGAATTTGAAAAATCTTAATGTGATTCAACCCTAATTGTAATCTTAACCCTCTGGAACCGTAGGGATCGTGTACGATCCAAAACTGCACCTCTGATTCATATTTTTTTATTTATAAACTTACCAATTTTTGCAGCTAAAAGCTAAAGAGCTAGCCATCATGGGGGTGTCTTTGGTGTCTTTCTAGCCTTCACATGTGATTTTCTATCAAGCCTGGAACTTGTGCCTTTTTTGGGGTTTTTGAGCATAAAATCCAACTATTACATCCAAGATTTATTGATGTTTAAAGTATATCGCATTTTCTGTCATTTCAGTCTCTAGCTCTGTGGTACCGTCTCCGGTAAATCAACCATGATGCATTGCGAGTTTTACAGTTTTTAAACACACACACACACACACAGACACACACACACACACACACACACACACACACACGCCAAATTATGCTGAATCATTTTCAATCGCTAAACCAAAAAAGGCTGCATTATTGAATCATGTGGATTTCAATGCCTCTTGCCATAGCAACCAAACAGTATCTGACAGGCCATCACCAAGGCGACATTGTGACAGGCCAGGTAATGGAACCTGTGTCACTGACATCAAATGCACAGGAAACACTTCATTTTGTGTGTGGGGGGGGCAGTGCTCTACAGTGCTAGCATGCTTTCTCTGTCATGTCTCATTTCCAAGATGCTGTAATTCTGTAATTGTACAAGGCATGCTGAGGGTGTGTTTGTGTGAATAACATTAGGTGTGAAGTATTCCCTGCAGTGCCCCTTGATCATATAGCAATGAAGCACAAAGTACATGTTGAACTCAATGGTGATAACAGTTGTCTACTTGGTTATTGGGGGGGACATGAAAAAGAGCTACAATAAAGCTAAGATTTCAAAAACTTACACTGATATTTTGCTACTCTTAGTCCTTGGAAACAAATGTGATTCATACACAATAATCAAAGTGTAGTGAAGTCCTTTATTTTTGTCACCTTAGAATGGATCATTGTCCCTGCCCACTTACCAAAGGTATTGTGATTCATTTTTACGGATTTAAAAAGTGAGTTAATTGAATTCCTGAGGCATCAGTGTTGTTCCTCTCCACAGTTTAAAACACTATATGTACTAATGTGCAGGTTAAACTGTAATCCTGAACTCAAGTATTTTTGTAGATTGTCCTATCCCAAATTAGGTTAACTTTGAATATTTTCCCTCAGAATGCAGCACATACCTGCCTATTTTTCTCTCTATATTAGTGACTTAATGTATAATGTACAGTCATTGTTAACCAATAGGCAATTGTCAATATGACTTTGTATAGAGGAGCTCTGTAACAGCTTCTTGTTTGAATCATAGCCCCTACAAGTACAGTTTATATTATGCGAAGGAGAAATAGTGAAGAAACACGACTGATCACACAATCATTCTAGCACTAAACAACTTGGCCAAATGCTGTAAACCATTTTATTTGTAGGTAGAACCCCAAGTAAGTGCACCCATGAGTGCACAAGATCATGGCAATTAGGCAGGTAATATTGTGTTTGTCTTGGTTTCTCTCTTCCAAATAAGTTTGGCTAACCTGTTATTTATTTTCCGGCTTCTGTGATTGTCTGACCACTTGAGTTTCTGGTCCCATTGGGCCTTTTTTTGCAATGTTGCCATTCCCAGATATCAGCGACTACAGTGTTATCATAACCGATGGAACAGATGACCTATGATGTACATATATGATGAGTCATGTGTTTGATCATGAGTACACTGTAGTTTTCCTTTGGGCACTGCACCCCGAGGTGTTGGGTAGCTTAAGAAATTGTGATGTTGCTTTACCGCTTCATTGTTTACACCCCCATATGAGCAAAAAAAAAACACCACTGTAAAGTAGAATAAAGCTTTAAGTGCAAGAGGGGCAATTTAGCTTAACTACAGCAGTCGGTAATAATGAATATAAATACAGCAATGCATCCTGCGTCATGTAATGTTGTCATGTAAGGCTAAGATTATTTAAAAAAAAATAGAGGAATGAAATGCAAAACATTTCATAATGATAGGTATACTGTTTGATTGACAACTGATCTTTGCAAAGTGCAGAAACATGGCAGTAATGGAAGCTTAGCATCATTATAGCCTGCTGCACTATGAGGCCCTCCTGTGGCTCTCGTGGCCGACTTGGTCAACACATTAGTAAACTGAACCTCTAGCATGTCACTAAAATACACTTTCTTATCTGGGATGTTTTCTTTTTGGGTTTTCTTTCTTTTCCAGTGTGTTTCAGGGAAATGTATGTATGTGTTTGTATGTATGTACTGTGTGTGTGTACTGTGTGTGTATATATATGTATAGAGAGAGAGATAGTCAGTTTTGGTTTGTTTGGTCTGGGTTGCCAGGATGTCTGGTCTGGGTGCGTTTGATTTGGTTGTCAGGCAGTGCCTTGGACTGATGTGCTGTTAGAGACCATCACCTGGGACATGTGATAGCTTATCAAAGTCAGAGCAGCCCTTCTCTCTCTCTCTCTCTCTCTCTCTCTCTCTCTCTCTCTCTCTCTCTCTCTCTCTCTCTCTCTCTCTCTCTCTCTCTCTCTCTCTCTCTCTCTCTCTCTCTCTCACACACACACACACTCACACAGCCTATACCTTTCAACTACTACTAACGAAGGGTGAGTTTGGTATGTGTGATTGTGTGCGCATATGTGTGTTACTCTAGTCGTCAAGGGAACCCTGGTAGGAAGGACAGTTTGACGTCTCGCTTGGCATCATGGGAGACGGCTGTCACCTGACGATGCTGCCACTACGGAGATAACCTTCAGGGTGACAGCTGAGACAAAGACACACACGCACACAAACACACACACACTCACTCAGAAGAATGTATACAGGCAAACACACACAGAGCCACATACATGCATGACCGCTCAAGCACACCACAGACTTCACCCGCTGAGCTAAACACATCGAGATTAATCCTAATTAGTGCTAATCAATATGTTGATGGATAGTTTTTGCCTCAAAGAAGTCGCCAGACCTCCAACACAGAGAGGTCACAACATCCTCTCGGGATTTATTTCCGAAAGTCTCATAATCGGAGTACCATGAAACAATGTTTGGGAAATGTTTTCAACAGTTTGTCACATTTCCATCATTAAAAAGACAGTGTCTTTTGATAATGTCTAATGATAATGCCATGGCTTGGGTTTTACCTGGACAGCAGCTATTTGCTTGGCTCTAAGTACCATAACTATCCCGTGTTTGTATTTATTTCTGGTTAGCCATTGAAGAGCACACGTGAAAATACATTGTATAACACTTCAAAATGCCCCTTCCTGTATCCAGGCAACTTTCATACAGAACTATATGTCATATCTCTTTCAGTAAGTAGCCTCCACCCTTGTTTTTAATCCCATGTTTTTTCAAATCTACTATTGCTTAAAAAAAGAGAGAGCAAGTTATGCATGTAATTGTGTAATCACTGCACAATGATTAAATACAGTAACAATGTACTTATCCTTTTGAACAATAGTGCAATTTTGTACTAGCTCTATCATATATATTCTATTAGTAATTCCCAAAACAACATTTTATATTTAATGCATACATATCACACTGCCCTTACGTGTTTGTGTGTGACTACTAGGAATCACATTCATTCACTACTTAGGTATTTTATTTCTTGTACCTCAAGTCAAATTTGGCTTTCTCAGGAAGGCAAGCTCTCTCTCATTTACCAAGATCTGTTAGCTGCTCTATTGTTTTCTTATGATTTAGGTTTATGTCAAACAAGGCTTGCAGTATTTGTATTCTTTTTATTGCCTCAAGCTTTGGTGAAGTTTCTTCTTCTCTTGTGTATTGGGGTTCAGTTCTCTATATTACTGTCATGGATTTTCCTGTCAGGTTGACAGGTTATCATTTGATTTTTTTTTCTTATTTTTTTTAGTTGCACACTCAGATAATTTCACCTTTTTTGACAGAGCCAATCAATACAGTAGGAGCACTCTAACTACTAGCTTTTATTTTTAAATTACTGTGACTCTGAGGAGCCTTTTGGAACAATAGAGAGACTTGGGCAACCAGACTTTTTTAATGGAAACTAAAAACGGACTTTCTTCTCTCCATTGGCTCTGTTTGTTTATTACATGTTTAGGCAGAAAAATATATCTCTATGTTCAGATCCTATAAAGGCATATTTCACAATAAATAAATATTGCATTTTTGACTCTCTTGGCATCAGAGGATATGACCTTTTTAACTGGATGGTAAAGTTTTACCCAGTGCTAATGCCAGTGACCTTTGCATCGTCAATCTCAACAGTGAAAATAGTTTGAATTTTAAATGAGATATTCTTTAGCTAACACACACAGTTTGAGAATACAGGCCTGAGGGCTAACGGTAGCACTTCCAGGGGTTTAGGAAACCCTGCTGTTTTCCTGTGGTGCTGCACTGTCATGTAGATGTGACCCAACGATCATCTCTTCCATTCAGCATGCCACCTTTGTTTTAAGTCCCCACCCTTTGTGTGTGTGTGTGTGTGTGTGTGTGTGTGTGTGTGTGTGTGTGTGTGTGTGTGTGTGTGTGTGTGTGTGTGTTTGATAAAGAGTGAGTCAGTGAGTGGGTGTGATGCGTGTGTATGTAAGTACGTAATTCAGTAAGTAGGTAAGTATCCCTCCCAGCATTTCCTGTCTTATAGAGCTCAGTCGGTGTTAGCCAGGGTTAGCTGAGGCTTTAGCACCTGCTGTCACTGCTGCAGTTCCTCTCACTTGTCCAGACACACAACGGCTTTAGCTTGGAGATAAGGATTACTGCAAGTAATGTGTGCTAAGAGCATTAGCTTGGGCCTGGGTGGGTAATAGATTGTTAAAAAAGTATCAGACAATAACCAGGAACTGCCTTTTTTAATTAAAGTTGGTAGTGCCAATCAAAAAGCCGAAAAGAGTTTGCTAAACAAAGCTCATGTGTGTTGTGGGATGTCTGTCTGTTGGAGCGATAAATGTGTGTTAAATGTATGTTTTAAAAGTTTCAGTCTGAGCCAGTGAAACAGGAGAGGAATGTGGACTTGATCAAGCTTATCCTAAATCCCGGAAACAGAAATCATTAATACACTCCTTCAAAACTTTTGGCACTCAAAGCTCATTTTTCTTGAAAATGAAGTCGCTGTGCACCCACTGACCCCGAAGACTGAAAGGAAGTTCATTACAACAGATTCTGAAATATAATAGTGTACAAAATACAATTTGACTTAAAAAAAATTTCAGTCCAATATTAAAAGCTAATTGACATCTTTTGCTGTGCATGGCCACATAAGAAACTAGGTTATCAATGGCACCGGGCCACCTTTACACTCATTTAAACTGTTGTATGAGTGAAAACGGTGTGCATCACCTTGATTTCCCACCACTTAATTCATCACAGAACCAGAATTTAATTGAAAAAGGAGATGGAAATGTATTGGTATCAAATCTGGCAAGACATAAGGATTTATAATTTAATTTTGTGTAACCTAGAGTTAAAAAATGTACATGAAAAATGTACTCCATAATGAATACACCACAATGTAATTGGCAAAAGGTCACAAGCTATTACCTAAAATGTGAATACTGGGTTAGAAAATGTCAATCTTTTTCTACCGTCTGTCACATTCTGATTCAAATTAAGCTGAGATAGCAGACTAGGGTGCTTTGTAGGATGTTAAGACCCAAACTCATTAATTCAGCAGATTAATTATCTCATAAATCTATCCAGATTATTTTGTAAACAAACGTCACTATACAGTATATCTGTGTTTAGTGTGTGTACATACTTGTATTTTTTTACACTAAGGTAAGACACAGCAGTGTGGAAATGTAAGTTTGTTTGCTCATCAGTCAGCGTGTCTCAGAAAGGCTGTGCTGTGCCGATTGTGGTAAGAGAACTAAAATTATGATTGACTTGGCAAAGGACTCATCTTTATTGAAGGATCATTATCATCCATGGTTGAATATATCCTACAACACTGTCAGCTGCCAGTTGTTTGAGAAATCTGTCATTAAATATTGTCTGACTGGCAACAAATGTGCTTAATTTACAAAAAGGCCTAAAAGTTTTACAAAATGTAGTGACACAATACCTTTTGGTGGAGGAATTGCACTTTGATGTCTTTAAGTGCAATTGACACTATTGGCTATAAACACCGTTCTGTGAAAGTCTTGCTTTTTGTACCCCCTCCCTCTGCCCCATCTACCTCCCTATGAGTTTGGGGAGGTAAATAAATGCAGCCCATCCCTTGATTGGACAACCGTTGCCATGGAACATCATCCCGGCACTGATACGTTTTCAAATGAAACACGGCAGCATGTCAATAAATGGTTTGGTCATAGTTTTATACAGTCTATGGGCCATCTCACTGTCACCTGGAGTCTCTTTGATATGCTTGAAAATATTTTAAAACAATGCTGCACACTGTTGCTCTGTGTTCATGTTCATCATCATATCACTGATCCATTCTTCCACCTGTGGGGAGAAATATTATGATCACTGGTCTTCTGGAGACCACTGGTTTGACTGACACACACAAACGCACACACAAAAAAACACACACACACACACACACACACATCTCTGTGGGTGCCCGCAGCAGACCAGGTAATGATGGCTATTTCAGTCTCTCTACTCCTGATGTTCACATTGACTGGCAGCCTCACACTGAGACAGATAATCTCTCCTCCTCTCCTTTCCCGTCTTGTTGCCTTGTTTGGGAGAGAGGCAGATAGGAAGTGGGCAGAATACTCTCCTGTTGTGTTTCAGCGGCGTTCCACTCACATTCACCCCTAGGATCCTCAAATGTGGATCAGCAAGTACGCACACACACACATTTACACAAACACACCTGCACAGACAAAAGAGTTGTATGTTGAGCAACAGAGGAAAAGAGCAGAAGAAACAGTTAGGGAGAGGAACAAACATGAGTCAGAGAAAACAGAGCAACAGAGAAAATCATTCACAAAGAAGGGAAAAGCTAAAGAGCAACAGCAAACAGAGTACAAGGGAAAGGTCAAAAAGACTTGACTAGAAGGACACTTGGAGAACATAGACATCAGCCAAGGCCATGCAAGGTCTTGCCCTGTTATGTGTTGATGACCACAATGGAAAGAAGTCCTGGACTTTATTGTGTTTTTATCCTCGATGGTAAATGATGTCTTTTCCTGTGTAAGGCATTCTTAATGAAATTAAATAAATCAAGTCAAAAGCCCTACCTCGCAACGTTAACGAAAGAGAAACAAAATTTGTGATTAGGATCTGCTCTAAAATATAAGGAGTTATTTCTTGACCCATGCATCACCCTTCCACCAAGTTTCATGAAAATTGGGCCATTCGTTTTTTCCCTTAATCCAAGCAAACAAACAAAACATCCTGGCGGAGCCAGTTGATAAAAAAGATTAAAAATTAAGATACCTAACAAAAGTAAATTTAATTAAATACCACAGTTAGCTGCTAGAAATCTCCAGAAAGTCAAAACTCTAGAAGTCTTTGACTCAGTAAGGTAAAAGAAGATCCTCATCAAAAGATCAGACACTGTGACTTGGCAAATGAAAAAGGTTGTCATAGAAACTCATGGCAAGAAAAAAGCCACTGAAAGTGTCAGGTGACCCTGCAAATAAAACAAAACTGAAGATGCAACTGATACCCTTAATTTATAAAGCAACACATCTTCCTATCTGATGTGTATAGGACAGCCTTTCCTGACTGATCAAATAAGGAAAAGATAAAAAAAAACAGACTACAGCAGTACAATTTATATCCATTCTCATTAATTCCCTAGAGACAACCTTAGTGTACATGTCATGCTTCTAAAGCAACCGACTCTCAAAATACAATTTGCTGTAGATACAGAGGCACAGAGAGGGAATGAAGGAGGGTTTCCGTGTTTCCTGCTGTAGTGAAAAGCCTCTCGGTGTGCAAAAGACACAAGACTAATCACTCTCATTGTGGCCTATTTCCATGGTAACTCTTCACTGAGCGGTAATTTAGCCTTGCTAGCTAACGACACAGAGCGAGTCATTATCTTAGCGCCAGGCTAGGGCCTCCTATTTAAAGATTCACACCATGAATGAACAATTAGAGAACAGATTGCTGGCCTAAATGGGGGTGAGACAGGAAAAGACAGAGGGAGAGAGGAGACATGGCCAGTATGTGGTCACCCCACCCATCCCGGGGATGCCCTCTGCAATGCTTTAAGTTACATTATTGTTAACGTTCGCCCTTCAAACAGTAAAAAGAACATTTAAATTCAAAGACGAGACAATTCATTATTCTTACCCAAGATTTTGTAAAGTTAAGTAATAACAGCAAGGTAGAATGAATTTACTGTCATAGACAACGAAGGGTAGAAAATATCAACAGTAAAATTATTTGTGTTGCAAAGTAATCACGTGAGCTTGGACGTATCGCACCGGCCAAATCAAAAGTGATGCTAAATTACATTGCTGGAAAAGTTTAGCAAGATAAAACTTGTTTACCGGATGACCGTGTATTTTTTTATTTATTTTTTGGGGATATGAATGAGTGGCCTTTGAGTGTTTTTGAACTGCAAGAATAAAGGATGGTTCGTCTTGTTCGCATGTTGTTTGCATCCCATTTGCTAACAGCATTTAATGTTTTCTTGTAACCACGACCACAATATTTTCATAACCTTATCCAGATTTAAGTTGGTAGCTAATGGCAGCAGGCGATACAACGGGGCATGTCATCCTCCTTGTTTTTAAAATGACCAAAATGCATGGCGTATGTTAACCTGCCGCATTCCTTTTCCCACCCCTAGTAGCAGAAAGAGTGCAGGGGTGGAGGGGTTGTTCAGTTAAATATAAAGTATATTTGATACAAGTCCAGTCTGCCTGACTCATTGATGCTATATCTAACTGAGGTTGGTGCAAGTTTGAATCCATGGCCCCAACTATGGCTCTGAAATGTCAGTAGCCCAACTGTGTATTGATAAATCCATGGCGCTGTCCGTGGTGCTGAAGTAGCAGACAGATTTGTAATTTCTACTTACTGTCTATGAGTGCCGCCCTTCTCTCAGTTCCATCTTGAATCTATACTATTCTCTAAACTGTATAGTATAGCTAAAGGAGGTTGGGTTATTCAAAAATTCCGAATTGGTTCGCTAGTCACGGGTGATCGAAACGAACCGAACCAAATGGTCCACCCTATTAAAAATAAACAAATTGTCTAATTTGTGCAGGGTGTTGCATGACCACATCTTATTGTTTATACTGTTTCAAAAAGCAGTTGGAGGGCTTTAGACTGAAGAGAGGAACAAGTTTTACATCGGATAGGCTCTCTTTAAAGGCTTTCATAGTGTTGCAGGTTTCAGACGATCCGATAAACACTTTGTTTTTTAAGCATACTGACAGCTTAAACACAGGGGATGAACGCTGTCATTCTACTGATATGTTAGAAAATTACAAATGAACTATTATTTTGTTTTGGAGAACTTGTTGCTTTAATGAGATTAGAAACGATTGAAGAACATGGAAAATACACACTTATTCTCTTAATGTACAGTTCACACCCCTCATGTGTCTCCTGTTGCTCCATGATCCCTGCTGTTCTTTGGTGTACCCCGCCAACACGCACACGCACACACACACACACACACACACACACACACACACACACACACACACACACACACACGCATATCCCTCCCAAACCGCACCCCTCTCCAAGGTCAGTGTCTTATTCAAATGGTAACTGTGTATGTGTGTTAAGGTTTCTCCCTCTCTCTCTCTCTCTCTCTCTCTCTCTCTCTCTCTCTCTCTCTCTCGGGTCTTTTGTGTGTCTCCTTCTAAAGAAGCTGTCAAGCTGTACTGTTTAATGGCTCACAGGAGGGACAAAAAGCATACTTTGTTTTGTTTTGTTTGCCTGCCATAGCGTTCGGCTGAGAGTGAGTGGACGGGGGGGAGGGGGGATAACATGTAATTTACTGTTTGCCCCACTCTACTGTACATTGCTTTAGTCATGCTAATGCTGCTCTTTGTTGGGCTGAGGAGATAGCCATCAATCAGCTGTCAGCTGTCAATTGGTCAAGAAAAAAAGAGAGAGAAAGAGAAGGCCCCTGTTCCCTCCCTCCCTCGTCCTCCTCTTCTCCTTCTTCTTCTCCTCAGCTACCTAGCGAACTTGGGGGTCCTGGGAAAACCTGGCACCTGGATCCAGATCTGGATCTGAAGTCCAGGTGGAGGTCAGGAGAAGGATCTGAGGCATGCAAAAGCATAAGAACAAGTTAGTTTTAAGTCTGTTTTTTTGTCATCATGATAAGCTGTCTGTGTCCAAAAGCCCTCAGAATCTTTGTTTTCTAGTTGTTTTTTTAAAAAGAAGTATCTAATTGTGATATGACACGTCCTGAAACTTGCAGTGCCACTCACAGCCGTCGGCCGAAGTCAGCAGATGACAAACCCTTTATTATGCTAGCTAATGTTAGCGTTATAAACTAACAGGCCCATTAGTGCCAGTTCATTTAGCTCGTTAGCCGGAGCCTCGGGGCTGATGACATTCATTACATATCATTAGTGCACAATTAACATGTCTCACTCAGACGTTGCTCCCAATGTTACACGACACTTTTAATCATGTTTTATGAAATGTTTCCGCCGGCGTGACATGATTTATGAGTTTTACATGACAGGGCGTTCATTACATTAATCAGCTGTAATCATAAAGTCTACTGCAGACTGATTCCAGGGCCAACGTCACAATATGGTTCTGTCCTTGTGACTGAAACTTGAGAAGTAGTTTATTTAGAAATTAAAAAAAAATGTCTTCCATCAATTCACCTCATTTTATTACTTCCTCTGCTATTTATCTTCCTGGAATGCAATTTACATTCTGCAGTGTGTCAAGGTAAAATTTCTGATTCAGTTCTCACATCTAGTAGATTAGTACGTTCAGGATAGTAACAGTGGAGATGAGGTGTGTCAGATTTCAACTACTTTGGAGGTTAGTTTTGTAGTCCATAGTTGCCAACCTAGTTGTTTTGTGATTATTTGCACTGACGAGTCAGTTTCCATACAGAAACGGTTGATTTTGACTAACTGTCAACAGCCAAATGCTTTGAAACAGCCAAATGCTTTTAAAAGGACATTAATGCAGGTACTGTGCTTAAGTGCAATTTTGAGGTACTTCGACTTTACTTGAGTATTTACATTTTCCATTGTTACTTCTACTCCACTACATTCTGAGGAAAATGTACTTTTTACTCCTAATGACAAATAGTTACCTTAGCAGATTATGATTTATGAGTTATAAAACATGTAATCATTCAGCAAATATTTCTATTTTAACATGTGATGAATTGCTATAGATTAACTCCTCAACAGTATATAAAATAGTCAAACATTACTACTGTTTTGCTGGATAACGAGTACCTTTACTTCTGAGCAACATTTGATCCTGTTTTATTTTAAGATCTTATTTTTTCACTGTTTTATGGCAACTTTTACTTCTTAATCTCGTATGTTTGACTAAATGTGGATTTAGAGTTATAGATGTGTCTTTTAGGGGGATTTTTGGTGAGTTTTTAATCTGATACTTAAAACTGACCAATGCTTTGGGCGTTTGCATCCTCAAGTAAATTTCTTGAAGAGCCTTAATTATAAACCCAAATTTAGAAATTCAAATCCTTTTTATAAAGATCTAAAAACACAAATAGTCCAAGACACACACACACACACACACACACACACACACACACAGACAGAGGTACAAACAGTACTATTCTCTTTTTCTCCCTATCACACTCACCCACCCACTGATCCACACAGAGACACAGAGAGAGAGAGAGAGAACAGTATTGATTTTGCTGTCTCCAGGCTGTTGAGAGTGTGTATGTACTTGTGTGTGTATATAAGGGATTAGGGCCCTCGCTCAGCTGAGATACCATCAGCCATCAACCCTGCTAGTCCGCTTCGGGCTTTCCCGGCTGCCACATTGTCTATTCTGCTCCGCTATGTGAAAAATGTTGAATATCAACAATGGCTTTCAGTGGTGTATTGTTGAGTTTTTGTATGAACTAATCTTGCCTCAGTGAAAGAGACCTAGGGCTTGGACAAAACGTCTAGAGCCACAGCATTCCTAGCTGGCTCTCCCCTTGAACACTAAGCAGAAGGCTGGGGCTGAGGGAGGCAGAGTAGAGGGGAAAGCAGCCTGGAGGAGAGGCAGGGACAGGGAGAGCCGAGGCTGGGGGTTAGGAGGATGGCGGGCCAGGGGAAAAGTGTGGAGGTGGGAGGGCGACGTGGGCACAGGAACCTGCTTAAGGTGGAAGAAAGGTGACATTTTAGGAGGCCGCTATTAAATCGCCATAGCTGGGAGAGGAATGAGTGCTAGAGACGAGGGACAAGGTGAGGAAAAAGTGTCACTCAGAGTAGGAGGAGAAGGCCAGGTAGGAAGATTAAGAGATGGTGGAAAAGAACTGGGAGTCAACAGAGGCTAGGCTGGAAGGGGTTGAAATATAAATGCACACACATAATTGTACGAGTGAGGAAAAGAAGTTTTCAGCCTGAAGATGTCTAAAGCCAGTGAATGTCCAAGTGCTCGACTATTTTGGAGGTGAGACAGGTAGCAAGGCAAGGAGATATCAACACATGGGCAGAAAAGGAGATAAGAATTTAGTTTTCCAGCTTTAGCAGTGGGGAGTCTTGTTTTTTGCTTTTCCTACCATGGATGTAGTGCTGGTTTGGACAGTGGCCGACGTCCAATCAGACATCAGGACTGTAGGCCTTGTCATAACGACAGCCATGACATCACTGCAAGGTAAGATGACTGAAAGATTGGCCGAATGATTGACTGACTCTGTGACTGTGTTACCGACATAGAATAGTTTGATTGGCAGTCTGACTTTATTTTTTTATTTTTTTTGTCTTTCTCTCTTTGCTTGAAACAAGCTGTACCAAGAGTCAATGTGTGGGTGCGGATATTGCAAAAATGAGGAATAACTGAAGAGGCCACAATGAATTTTTATTCACACTTTCCTGGCTGTGCTGGTCTTAGTATTCAGATTTATTTGGTAGCAAAATGCCTGTTTGAGTTGCAGCTCAGTGTGGGGTTTCTGTCTATGTCGCCATCACTGTACTCTACCTCAGTCTGTCTCTTTCCTGCCTCGCCGCGTCTGATGAGGCTCCTGCCGATAGAAGAAGAGAGGTGGAGCTGCTTTTCAGTCAATAGTGACATTTTTTCGCTTTGTTTGTATTGGATTCGGCTTTCAAAATATGCCTTCATGGTAAAGGCACCATGTTAAATTAGCAGTTTAAACAGTTTTTTTTGTAGATGTGTTCCATTTCATTTATCTACCCAGAACTAGTAGGAATGACCCCTTCACACATACACTCATACATTTCTTTAAAACGACCACAGTCAAGCTGAGCGGTGCCAAGATCCGGTCGCAAAGACAGTGTTTCTGCAAAGTGGACTAAGGAAGGAACTTTTTTAGGTGGAACGTTTGCAGCCCCCCAAAAGAAAATATTGCATTCGATCTTAAAGAAAGTTAACTGTTCACACAATACCGTAACATGAGCTATTTAAATTAGCGGGATACATTGTTAAATGTAATGTGCTTTTACCAGTGTATCGCTGTGTATTTTGGCCATAGCAAATCCCTGCCAATCGGTCCCAAAACGTCTGTAAAAGCCACATTCTTCGTGAATCAATATAAACATTCCGCAAAAATTGGCCTGCCTTGTTGCCCGACAGGGGCGGATCTACCGGTGTCAAGGGGGACAGCTGACCCCCCCCCCCCAACTGTAGGGCCTTACCCCCTCCAACTGCCCCCCTAACTTGGGTGTTAAAAACTGAACTTGTAAAACCAAACTGCCACAATGTCCAAGCTTGTTAAAACAATTAACAAAACAATTAATTTATATCAATTCATTATAAATAATAATTGTAGATGTAGTTTTAGCCCCCTGCCCCTCATATACTTAGCTACGTCCCTGCATCAAACGTGTAGAGTGGTGCTCACACAGTCTGGCTCGCACACATGAAGTCTGCTGCGGTGTGGTGGGCCTGCATCCCGGCGAAGACCAGCGCAACTGAGCTTCCCCCGAGCCTCTGAAAGTGAAGTCAGTGTCCCCAGTTGAAGTTTAAACACATCATCTATCTATCCATCCATTATCTTTGTTTGCTTATCCGGCGAGTGTGAGTATCGCCACACCCGTCTGGCGCCTCACACCCTGGCCAAATCTGGAGAAGAAAAGAGTCCAACCCCTATCCAGGAGTATGGTTCCAGAACCAAGACTTTGTAGAAGTAAGCCCTACCAGATCTAATTGGCAGCGCTCTACCTCCCGCACAAGTTCCGTCTCCTTCCACCACAGAGAGGGGACATTCCACGTTCCCACAGCTAGCCTCTGCCTCCCGGGTCTAGTTTGTGGAGGCCCCTGACCTTCAGTGCCCCCCGTGTGGGCCCATGGCATGGAGAGGGAGGTGCCATTTTGCTTCTTTGGGCTGTGCCAAGCTGAGCTCCGTACAAATCCGGCCACCAGAAAGCTTGGGCAGGGTAACTCTACCTCTTCCTCGTTGAATCATAAGGTTTTTGAACCATTCTCTGCCTGGCCCCTCAGCTGAGACCACTTTACCATAGGAGCATCGCTTCGGTCATGTTTCCATCTAACCCGTTTCAGGGTGCTCCAGACAACCCAGCCCTGGGGTTCATAGGGACACACAAACCTCTCCTCCACAATAAGGTGATTGTTCCCGGAGAAGGTTTAAACATTTGTTTAATTTAAAGTTAAAATTGTAATTAATGTAATGTATACTAAAGGCAAGTCATCAACAATAGCGCGTCTATTACGTTAGCCAAAAGTCAAATCGCCCCCTCATGACTATGACTATGGCAGAATGCTCTATAGGATGCTGCCATAGTTTTGATTATATTCGATTTTAGGACAGACAAGAACAGCTTAACACCAAATATCACAAACTTGTACGTTTGAGTTCATAACATTTAGAGGGTCTGCGTTTCGGTGACAACACACTACACACTGCTTACTGAGACCGATCATTTGTATGTGATTTGTTAAGGACTGTTAAAAAAACTATAAAATCCACTTCCTCTCACATATCACGTTCTCACATTTTTTTACTGTCAAACAGGAAAACAACAAGTACAATGGGATTAAGAAGGCTAGTCTATAAAACTGTTGTGTGCATTTAATAAATCTCATCTGATGTTATGTTTGTTAGGCTACTTATTAGCGACAGGGCTCTACAGTGTAATGCGTGACAAAAAAAAACAGAGATTTTCACATCTTGAAGTCTGCAGGCCAGACTAGCTGGAGAAATTATCTGAATTCTTAAAGTGGCGATATTGCCAGACAAAAAATTTAGTATTAGAGTAGTATACAGTAGGAAGAGAAGGAGGGAAATAAAGGAGAAGGCAGCAAACTGGAGAAACCAGGTGGGTTAGAATAGGAGAAGATCACAGAAGGAGATGCAGAAATAAGTGAAAGAGAAGAGGGAAAGGAAGAATTGATTGTGAGGGATGAAGAGGAGGCTGCAGATTTAGAGAGAGGGACCGAGGCAGGAAGTGATCAGGAGAATGAAGATGACAGAGTAAGAGGCCTGCAGTTACCCCTGGACCATATGGTATGTTTTTATTCTCCATCCATTTAAATTGCACTACAGTAGCATAACATGTCACGTCACTCAGTACAATGACACATTTTCAGGTTTTGGGCTCTTTCTATTCTGTTTTATATGTTATAGGGTTAGATATGTAAATATTTACATATATACATAGTTTTACTAATTATGTTTTACAGTTACAGGATTATAGCATTTGTTTGACATGTTGTTTGATCATAATTACTGATTAGTGATAATTACACTGTGTACACAACTAACTTATTCCACCAACTCTGCTCACGTCTGTTTCCTCTTTCTCTATCTCTCTTCTGCCCACTTATCACACACACGCGCACTGAGTTCTCTTAAAGAAGTCGCAGCACCATTTACAACAAATGTCTGACCTCGCTGATGATACCGAGCTTGACCCGAAACCCAACCATAATTTCTAAATATCTGTTCGAACACGGCTTGGCCCGTTGGGTACCATCCGGACCTGTTGGGCTCGGGTTGGATATCCATGCCTTAGTTCTTCCTCTGCAACCCTGTCAAGATCTCTTGCTAACCCTTTGCCACTCCATGTAAAACCTTCTAGCTCTGCCACTGTTGCACAATCCATATTTTCTTAAAAACTTGCCATTTTTAGCGTGTAGCTTGCTAACTTGAAGTGTGTTGTTGTTTCCTAAAACAGAGATTTGAAAGACAAAGGGTGTTCAGACCGGAAGCTGACCTGTATGATGATGAGCAGAGGAGAGTTAAACATGCCTTGCTTAAGAGCTTAGCAATAAGGATTGTTTAAAGGAGACAGTGATTTATGGTGTCTCAATTCTACATTGTAAACTGTATATACTATAAAAGATTTTTTTAAAGCATGGTTGTTATATCCTAACAGGAAATGGTACAATACTTAGTTACTTAATAGTTTTTAGTTTTTATTAGCTGATTTTTTAGATCTTTCTCCACCATCTAAATATGATTTAGGTTTTTCTTTTTCTTCAGTTTTTGTTTCATTATGGGAAAAAAGTTTAGATTGACAGCATACTCTGAACTCAATGGTTAATATGCATATTGATACTGATACCACTACTAGACTTGTGGATTCACTCACAGTGGAGTGGTAGTTTTCTCACCCTGTCCTCAGTGGCTCCGCAATACTACATGCTGTGTGTGTGTGACAATTCAGGGTCAGTGCCACGGAAACCTGAAATTGAGAGATGGCTGGCTTAACCCCTTACCCTCAATATACAGACACACACACACACACACACACATACACACACACACGGACATGTGAACAGCAGTGCAGTCTAATCGGCAGCCCCTGGTGATTTGTCCTCTCAGCTTGAAGCCCTGTCATTTCTCCCTGCTCTCCTTACAATTACAGCCCTGAACTGAACTAGAAAATCTGCTCCAATCTAGCAATTAGTCCCGAGGGCCTGTGGGTGGGTGTGTGTGTGTTTGTCTGTGTGTATGTGTCTGTCTGTCTGTCTGTCTGTCTGTGTGTGTGTGTGTGTGTGTGTGTGTGTGTTCTTTGTGTGTGTGTTCTTTGTGTTCCAATCCAAAAAAGAAGACTAAAGTAGGTGAAAGCAAAATAGTGATTTTGTGTTTCTGAGACATCGATATGTTGTGGTCAAATTAATATTTTTACTTTCTTGTGATTTCTTGTAAACTTGTCCACACTAAAGATGATTGTTAGCTTCACACTAATTATAGTGTTTCTTAAAAACTGAGACAGCTTTCATCCTGAGCCCCTTTAGAGGAGGCTGCAACGTATTGCCCATATATGCAATTATTAGAAACTTTAACTTTAGCTCCATTCACACTTGAAGAACTGCAACATCATCCTATTTTGGGCTGTAAAGCAGTACAGAAGAGTTTGTCTAATAGCCTACATATAGGCTTACATTTTAAACAACAATATATAAGTTAATATTATTAACTCTGTGTAATTATTGTGTGAGGGATGAGTGTAAAAGATGTCTTAATTACGATACAGCTCTTGTGGACCATCAGTGAAGCAAAGACCAAATCCACAATTATGCAGTGTGAAGGCTGTTGCTGTTTCTTCACATTTTTGTGTATGGGAAGCCAAGTCAATTTTATTTATGTAGCCAAATATTACACATTTGCCTCAAGGGGGCTCAAGGTAATTGACTCAAAAGCAATATAGTGAAATTTAAAGCAAAAACATCACAGCGCTGTTCACCCTTCAATCTTTGGATGCAAACTGTATATTAAAACAACTTTCATATAAACTAGTTATACTTACTCAAAGTACTCAAGAACATGCATATAACCACTTACATGCCAAATAATGGCATTCCTTTCTAGCCTTACTTGTCCTCATTATAACAACATATTACTTGGCTGGCTGAGACATGTATTGACTATGCCATAAGCCTATAAATAAAGAGTGAAAGAAAGCCTTGGGTTCAATAGGTTTAAGGTAATCCAATGGAGAGTCCTTACAAGCTAGCAAATTCAAATGAAAATGTGAGTTTTGTGAGGATGAGAGAATGAAGTGGACAGAGGAGGAGAGGAGCGCAGTGTGGTCAGGATGGGATGCAGTGAGGGGGAGGAGGGACGGTTTTCGTGGCCAGGGGGAAGGCAGGCCTGACTGCGCAGCAACAGAGATGCTTAGTGCCGCCTGGCTTCCTCCTAAAGACTTGGCCTCCCCCCCACTCTCTTTCCTCTGCCACCACTCTTTCCTTACCTTACCTCTCTCCTCCTTTTGTCCCTTCCCTTCTTCACCCTCCAGTTCCTCCCACTCACTCTCTTTTTCTCATTCCATTCCTGCATTTCTCTCACTTGCTTAGTTTTCTTCCCCCCCCCCTTCCTCGTCTGGGCCATTACAGACACTCAGCAGCGGGCTGAGAGGCGGGGGTATGTGGCTTGGGAGATTGAGGGGGACAAAAGCCCTGAGATGCAGCGGTCCAACGAGAGTGGCTGGCTTTGAAAAGAAGCCGGGCGGCTTCTTAGTGCATCGGGTGGATGGACAGACTGGGATGGACAGACAGAGCAGACTCAGCCCTTTATCCTCATCTTTATCCTCATCTTTTAGCTGATGCCTGTTTTGGCCAAAAAAGCACATCATCCGCCTTGTGCCCTTTCCTCTATGCCTGATGTTTTATCAAACACATTAAGATGTGATGGAAGGATAAATGGAGGGATGAGGAAAAGAGGGTAATATAGCTGAAGGCCAGACACTTAAGAGGCTGATGGAGAAAACTTTACCGCTCCCTAAGGAAAGAGAAGCAAACATGGATGGAACAGAAGAGGGTGTGCGTGCATTTATTTTAGAGGTTGCATCTCTCTTATGTACATTAAGACATTACATTTAAGTGTTTCTCAATCCCTGCTGTGAAGCTGCTGTTGGATGCAGCACATTAAAGATATAATAGGCCATATTTCTGCTTAAGATCTTAGTAGCTTAGCTAATAAACCCACCAAACTATAACACTAATAAGAAAACATGAACATAAATAAATTGGGGGAAACCTAATGTAATGCTTTTTATTTTGACTTTATTCTTGCAGTTAAGAGTTCATTGAAGAATAAAGTGAAATAATTTTATAAATCCATAACTCTGTGTGACGCTACTCTTTGTGACACACCAACATGAACAATTACTTTTTTTTAAAGCTTCAATAGTAAACAGATGAGTTGAATGGATTTACTGTCCAACTCCCATCTCTTAAAAACCTAATTCTCCAACCAATTATGGTAGTTTGTATTCATATTGTATTATTTTGCTCAGATGGGAGGGGCCGTCACATGATATTTTCTGCCTAGGTTTATTTACTTGGATTGGCTGTCTCCTTGTTGTGGGTGGTGTAAGGGTATTATGGATTTGGCTCTGAGAGCTTAGCTGGTCTGCGATTCTGATATCAGCTGGACTTTGATCAAATGCAACAAGCTCTAAATCCACTTTAATTAGGGCAGCGTTAGTTTACAGATGAGGAGACTTCACAACAACTGCAGCTCAGGGACCTTTCTGATAAGTCAGGGGAAATTACAAAGACTTGACACTTTTGTGTGTGTCCTAATACATTTTAATGATGCTAAAGTTGAATGGAAAACAATTTTGGAGATCAACATTGTAATCTGAAACAAGGGTGTGTGAGAGCTCTATGACGTGTTATGGATCATAATTGCATTATTATAATAAGTCTTACAGTTCTGTTTATTGGTATGGTAAGACTTTTTAAACTGTTTAAGATTGCTTTATCAGTTTGGGTTCTTTCTCTTATTATTTTGTGTCTCAGTATTTCCCCTCTCTGGGAACCATCACTTTATCATGGTGGAGAGGTTTGTGTGTCCCTATGAACCTGAGGGCTGTGTTTTAGGAAGCGTTGTGTTCCTGGTAGGGTCTCCTATGGCAAAGTGGTCTCAGGTGAGGGGCCAGACAAAGTGATTCAAAACCTACTATGAATCACCAAGAGAGAGAGAGATCGAGTGACCCTTCCCGGAGGAAGCCCAGGCCAGGCCCAGACGGAGGGCTCGTCAGCGAGCGCCTGGTGGCCGGGTTTGCCACGGAGCTCAGCCGGGCACAGCCCGAAAAAGCTACGTGGTATCTATCTCTTTGTCCCATGGGCCCACCACCTGTGGGAGGAACCCCTGGGGATGGGCGCGCTGCCACATGGGTGGCAGTGAAGGTCAAGGGGGGGGTCTTGTTCACAACTGAAGGGACAATGGAGCAGGAGATTGATTGGAGAATCGGCGCAGCGGGCGTGGTATTAACTTCAATTTATCGCAACGTTATGACAAAAGAGAGCTGAGCCAAAAGGCAAAGCTCTTGATCTTCCGGTCAGTTTTTGTTTTTACCCTCACCTAAGGTCATGAAGGCTGGGTCATGACCGACAGAACGAGCTCCAGGGTACAAGCGGCCGGAATGGGTTTCCTCAGGAGGGTGGCTGGCGTCTCCCGTAGAGATAGGGTGAGGAGCTTAGTCATCCGTGAGGAGCTTGGAGTAGAGTAGAGTCTCCTTTGCGTCGAAAGGAGCCAGTTCAGGTGTTTCACCCTTCTGGTAAGGATGCCTCCTGGACACCTCCCTGGGAAGGTGCAGCTGGGAGGAGGCCTCGGGGAAAACCCAGGACTAGGTGGATGGATTATATCTCCGACCTGGCCTGGGAATGCCTCAGGCTCTCCCAGTTGGAGTTGGTTAATGTGGCTCGGGCAAGGGAAGTTTGGGGTCCCCTGCTGGAGAACAGTCTATCTCAACTTGGGGACATTTGAGTCATAACACAGCTTTTTCTTGGAGAAATGGGGATGTCTGTGATTACTAAACAAGTAGAGACACAAGACAGTGACTTGGATTGAACCCTTTTTGTTGTAAGTCCGAATAAATCAACATATAGCAGAGTATTTGTGTGCTCAGCCTTGGTATGAAGGGATGAACATTTTGCTAAATTAAAGCAGCTATAATTATCAGTTGATCAAATGACTAGGTGTCAGTTTTAGGCCAACTTTATTTCTCTAAATTAAGCTTAAGCACGTTGACACTATGCAACTTTGTTATAGTGGAACATGGATAAATCAGAAAGCTTTGCAGTATTATGTTTGCAAGTGCCTTAGTTTGCTAAATTATAGATAACATTAGGTCACTAACAGCTAACTTGTCTTTCTGGTAGAAATAGTTTGCTAAAATAATTATTACCTTACGTCTAATGTTTTCAGCTAGCTACAGGCATTATGTCTTTGTGTGGCTTTCAGAGTATGACGCATTGCACTCTATAACTGCCTGCAAATGTGGTTGTGTTTACCGTGCTCCCAAGAAAAGTATATATGAACGCCTTCCACTTTTTGTATTCACAACAGGGTGCAGACACCCCTCTGCCTACTAACGTTACAACTCTACCGCTCGTTTAGCCATTACTGCAAAACCTCACCTCCATGACTTCTCACAAGTCTGTTCTTACTAAAGTTTACCCACATAAAAATGGCTGCCGCTTTAACTATTCTGCTACGTTGATTTAAATGGGAATGGTGCTTCTATCAATTTTATTTCTATGGTCTGGATTCCTGTAGATATGAACTTCAGGTTTTCGGACTGGGTGCATAGTTCCATTTTTTTATGCGTAGACAGTGAAGAAAAACTGTAATACAGGATTTTTTACATAAAATGTGTCACCAGACACCTAGTTTGTAATATTGCAAATGCATAAATATTGCATATTCGTCAGTGGGACATGGGCTCAATCCCCCTTTTTTTGTAACTGCAAGGTCACAAGTTCTATTGGAGGGCAGCAAAAGTTAAACTGACATTTTTAAATTCACAATTTTTTACATCTGTGACCAAACAAATTCTGAACTTGTTAGACGTAGGCTATGGATATTAGCTGTTTTTTGACTTTTTAATTGGTGTGATGATACCCATGTTATGCTAGTTGTCTGAGGCTTAGTCATTGCTTGTGTTTGTATCAGGGTCTTTGGATTTATGTGTGAAAGCTGTATCAGTATTAGCAGCTCATTGAATCCTAATGAAATGTTTAAAAAGTGTTGCTTGAATGACATCAGTCAGCCATTCCCCCTTTCTATACTTAAACGGTCATTCACTAAGGAAATAGCTTTTTGATTTTGTGAAATCAATTCCATGACTTTAGGTCCTTAAAAAAAGTAGATAACCTAAATACTGTAAATAAAAATGTATTCATTTGAAAAAAAAGGGAGGCATGTAGGCCCGGCATTCTTCTGCCTGCCTGAGTATTTGACCTCAATGTGAATGCATATTAGCAGAAGCATGGATAGACTATCAAACAAAGAGGTTATACAAGATGAGAGAGGATGGTTTTATTGCACAACAAAAGGTTTATAAGCTTAAACTGATCTGCAGCATACCTACAACAACTGCCAAACACACACACATGCAGACATGCACATGTATGCGTACAGCAACCCCAATCAACCTGAGCATTTGCCAACAAGTTACACACACAGTCAGAATAGCCAAATCCGGTTAGCCCTCTCCTAAGTCCGGCCAAGTCCATTTACTGTTGACACACACACACACACACACACACACACACACACACACACTAACACACACACACACACACACACACACTGCCCAACAGCCAAAACCCAGTGACACTCAGGCCAACTCCCCATTTAACACGGAAACACACACATATGTAAAATGTGAACACACAGCTTAGCCCCCCAGTAAGACCCACATAGCGGACCATAGCTGTGTGTGTGTGTGTGTGTGTGTGTGTGTGTGTGTGTGTGTGTGTGTGTGTGTGTGTGTGTGTGTGTGTGTGTGTGTGTGTGTGTGTGTGTGTGTGTGTGTGTGTGTGTGTGTGTGTGTGTGTGTGTGTCACTGCGGTCAGTACTGAGGCCTTTCCCTGCGGATGGGGAGTGCGAATGGAGGGATGTATAGGCAGGCAGAGAGAGAGAAAGAGGATTAGAATGATATGGAGACAAAGAACAACAATAGCTTGTCACATTTTGTCAGAGGATTTTATGGAAAAGCTGATTTGGAGTCTGCCACCAACAAACAACGATCGGAAATATGGGATTTATTACTCAATCAGTTTAAGAATTTGCCTGAAGTTTATCGACGCCTAAGTGTGTGTGATACTTTCTTGTGTGTGTGTGTGTGTGTGTGCAAACTTAATTGACATCTTAATGGAAGTACAGTTCAAAGATATAAAAGTTGTTTTACATTGGATGTGTGAGCAATTTGTTGCTATTTCATGCTTATGGTAATGTACATTAGTGACATTTCGTGTTGATTTAACATGGCTTTCCATGAACAGTTTTTTTTCAGCAAGTGTTAAAAGTACATCGACATGTGTTGTCCTTCACTCACCCTGCACGTGTTGGAAATTATTTTTCTGTCAAAAGCATTAACTGAATAGGCCCAAGCTTAACACATTCATCCAAACAATGCAAAATCAGTCTCTGGAGTCTTTTACTGATCATGTTTCAAGGAAAACAAGTAGCATAGTCTAAATTGTTGTGAGGTTTTTATTTTGAGGATTGGTTTTCAACAAATACAGGCATCTGATATGTGTGATTGTCTCAGCTGCTAATATCAACCTGCTTTAAAGGAACGTACTGTTGAATTCTGTGGGACTCCCTAAAAATACCGTAGCCAGTTAGTGCAAACCTTTTGAACCCAGGGAAGTGCAGGAGTTCATGGAAAAAATAACAATACAAATCTGTATTTGTCTGTAAATCTTGTTGAAGATCCGAAAAATATCCACTAATATGATCCTTGGAACATGAGCCAACTTTCCATCAAATCATATGTATACTTTGACTTGTTTAGATATTTAATTACTCTGCATAGGAATGTGTTAAACTTGAGTTGCCTTAGATTTACTTCCTATTTGCATCCCGGCTGTCCTCTAAATGAAGCATCAAGATACTTTCATCCACAGTTTAGCGAGGCCTGTGCAGTGCGTGGGGGGGGGGGAGTATTGGCTTGAAGTGAATGAAATGATTTAATGTTTCAGAGTCGGCCTCGCCCCTGGGGAATGGAATGATATGGGCTCCTAATTGACACAAGGTCAACTGCTTCTCTCTCACACACACACACACACACATACACACACATAGACAGCTTTCTGTTTCACACTGTTTCTGTTTCAGCTGTCTCTCTCTCTCTCTCCGTTTCTCTTTCTCTCACACACACACACACACACACACACACACACCACAGTCTTGCCAGACCAGTCCGGTGCTGGCTGGTGCCGGACAAACAAAGGCCTGTGCTGTCTGACTTGAATGATGGATGACCAACAGTCTCATATTTTATAGGGATTTCATAAGAGTCAGTCCGTTCCCAGGCTGAGCTACAAGTCAATAGCCTTCTATGAGGCTTCCCCAAATCTTGTGTCGAAGTGTTTATGGAATATTGAAAAAAGAAGAAATGTTTTATGATTTTATTAGGACTGAATCAGCCATTGATGGAGCAGCAGTTAACGACAGCTGAAAGTGATTAGCTTGGAGTGGAATGTTTTATTAGTGTCAGTATAAGGTGATTGACAGAACCCCAGTGGTCATTATTGTTCACTTTTGGAGGGTGTGGACACATTATGCACAGCAGTTGTCATATAAAAGTGTGTTTTGTGCTTTTAATGGCTTTTAATGGGACTGCGTTGCTGTGGTAACTTTTTTTAAAGAGTAAATATCTGTCTTAACAACTCATTTGTTCTGTTATCGAGACCTGAAATCTTGTTTTCTCGAGACAAGCTGAAAATAAGCTGCTAATGGGGTGGTGTTATACACTTCATTTCAAATCAGATTACTTGAAACAATTTCTAAAATCAAAGCTAATTTTCTCTTCATACTAATGCTGTGGTCTACTTTATTCTGTTGTGTTTTCATATTGTAATTTCTAGAAAATAACATTAGTAAAACCTGAATTAGTTTGCCTTTGTGGCCTTGGGGTTTCAGATGCTTGTTATGGTTCATGTTTGGCGTACAAACTGGGCGCACGCTCAACCTGGTGTGCTCTCAGGGCGCCCCGTGTTTTCTAGTTTCACTCAGACACACCTTCTATAATCTGCTGTGCCTGCTAGAACGTTACTAACCTTGCCTTGATTGCCAAGAAAGGTTTGGACCCCCATACTGGCCTTCAGTGAAGTCGGAAAATTCGGTCGGGAGAAAAGTCTTCCCATTTAAATTAACTTATTGTTGCAAATGCCTGCTCACTTGTGGCACTGGATTCAGTGTCACTGTCCTGGATTTAAGCAGAGCACGTTCAAGCAGGCTTTACAGGCTCAACTGTGTCCTTTGTGATTGAGAATTTTTTTTTAACCTGAGTCGACATCTCAGGTCTTTGCGTAGATATTCTAATACCCGAGTGGATCCAGTGATTACAAAGTACATAATAATCATTATTCACAGATCATTTGCTCTTTGACACAAAAGAAAACAGTGTGAAGTTTCTCTGCTCTGTTTGACTGTGGCAGCTAATTGTTGGAGCATCATGCTGCTGCCACTGTTGGTGGTCTTCCTCTATTAAAGTCTGTTTGGGTTTATCACAATTTAGATCCGATCTAAATATATCCTCTGGTGTAAGTCAGGCGCTGACTGTCCTCAGGTTCATTTTGGATTGGGTTTTTTTGCACTTTGGGTGTGGAAAGATTTTCCAGAAGTTTGTTTTCTATTGGGTGTAAAGTTGTTGCGCCGTGTGGACCTCTAGATCTTACCACAGGCAATGAAACACAAATTCAAAAGCTTCCAATTCACTTTTAGAGTGGCAGACATTCAAAGTGGGAGCTGACCAGTGTGTCAAAAAGCTCCACCTGCAGTTTGGTTATGAATGCTTTGCTCAAAGGCAGAGAGAGTTGTGACTCACTATCAGAAGTTGGAATAACTCCATACTGAACAAACCTTGTAAACACTTTTTGGTAAAGTAAATGAAAAAACGCCATCATTATCCTGATTCACTCACACAACATTACATCCCAAAACATAAATCAAATCTGCCAAAGTTAAGAGACAGATGTAAGTCGTGACACAAAGAGAAAAGAGTGCAGGTGTCAGAGGCAACGCCAACAGATGATCAGCGCCCTCCATGACATTTCCAACCCTCCGGTTTATAACATGCAGCAAGAAAACAGGTCGCGCACATCCGAGCATCGCCGGGATGACATCTAATCAGATGCCGGGGGAGACGATGGTGTCACAGCTTAGAGAAAACACACTGATTCCCCCACCGGCTGTATTGTCACTAAACGCGCTTCTCTCTATGGACTGTAAATGATTTAATTTGAGCGCCAGATGTGGCGTTTAGATTTTGCTAGTGCTCGTTGAGAGAGACAGAGGGGGAGAAAGATGGAGGGATAGAGAATGAGGAAATTACAGGAAGGAGAGAAACAGCTTGGCAGACTGACAGCCAACAGCAGCCCAGGCACTTGACAGAGCTCTCAAACTCTATGATTGTGTGTGTGTGAGTGTGTATGAGAGTGTTTTTTTTCCCCACTTGTGTACACACTTGTGTATCATGACAGCTGAATGAAAATCAATCTGCATCTACATCTGCCATCTTGAGTGTCGTGGAGCGCAGATGGGCCTTCCCTGTCACACTGTGCTAGCTGGCAGCCGACCAACCCAGGTCTTTCCACCTATTCTTTCCTCTCTTTTCTAATCTCATCCTCTTCTTCTCGTCTCTTCTCTCCTTCCCTTCCCTTCCCTTCCCTCTCCTCTCCTCTCCTCTCCTCTCCTCTCCTCTCCTCTCCTCTCCTCTCCTCTCCTTTCCTCTCCAATCAGATGCCAGGCTCTGAAGAACAGTTTGTCCCTGCGTTGACGTCTCCAAGTCACTCTGACAGCAGATGTTTGGGGCCTTTCGAAGCTGCAATCTGGGCTCTAATCACCCTCATTGACGGCTCAGAGGGCCCCTGTTGCAGATCTGAATGGCAAATTAAAGCATTTTTAGATAACGTTTGTAATTGGCTAAATCTTTTATAAGCCCGGAGATCACACTTTTAATCTGCAGCCTAACATGACGGATCATGAAACCGAGACAGATCTCGTCCGTTGCGTGTTTTGTGGCGCGCTTCCTTGCCCCTCCAGCCCGTTTGGTTTCTTTCCTGATGTATTACAGTATGTTTGATGCATAATGATTTGTAAATCAGATTAATAAACACTAATCGTTCTCTCCGCGGCATTTTCTCTCGGTGTCAGGCATCCCCGCTATCCTCTCTCATCTCCCGAGCCCATCTCATCTCTGGCATTAACTCCATTAGCCTGGTAATTGGCTCTGAAACCAGCGGCCAGACTCCGAAGGCCACTTAATGTCCATCTCCTTCGCTCCCTTCTCCACTCTGCTCCCCAGTCGATCATCTACCTTCCTCAGTAAATAGCATTAACTAGTCCCGCATAGAAATCTGAGGCCATATTAGTGTTATCCTCCCCTCTCAGCCTATTGCCAGGCTTATGAGTCCCGATCGTAGGTGATGATATGGCTAAGTGGATATTTTTTTATACATCACTCCAAAATGGGTCTCCAAATAACCCCCAACTGTCACAGATGAATATGTAAATTCTGCGTATGGAGATCTCCCTCCATTTTTTAACCGACCCAGAGAAACTAAATCTGTATTTAAAAGATGTGGAAAAAAGCTCATCATCCCCCTTCACCGTGGGCTTTGCTTTTCATTTCTGCGTAGAAGATGAAATAAAATGTGAAGGTATTTCTCTCTGGTGTGAAAATTCAGACTGTCGAGGCAAATAGTTTTCATCCAGAAGGTCTTCATTGGTTTAGTGTTGTTTCACAGGGTCAGACCTCAGGTTAAATTCACCGCCACTGTTTGTTAGCGGCCAATCTGTTTTTGGTTATTCTATCTTTCTATTTAATTCTACAAGCTTTCACTTCCCATCCATTTATTAAATGAGTATGTATCCCAAAAATAAAGCAATTTCTACCGTAGCCCAGCTGCATTCTGAATTATTTTTGAACTAATGTATTTCTTAAGCGGTTTCCCCATTGGGTGGTGGAAATTTAGCAGGTAAGACATGGATTTGTATAACATTAATACAATTTTGGTGCAAAATGGTTTGCAGCTGTACATGAGGCTGGCTGTCTTAATGTGTTGATTTGAAGTCAGATCGACACTTTACAGGAGCTTAAAGTGCTTATATTATGCTTTTTGGCTTTTACCCTTCCTTTAATGTGTTATATATATCTTTTTAGTACATGTTATAGGTTTACAAAGTCAAAAAAGCCCAAAGTCCACCCCAAAGGGACTTACCCTCTCCAACAGAAAACACTGTTCACAAACAGCTCTGTTGTAGTCCAGCCTTTGCTTCTGTGAAAAATGTGCGTCACTTTGTGGAACACGTTATAATGCTCGCCTAGCTGCTAGCGTGGCACGCCCTCATTCTCTGCTTCTGACTGGCTAGTAGTCCTTACCTAGCTACTGCACATGTGCGATTCCCAACAAAGATGGAACCGAAGTGAAATGCCTCACTTTGTAGCTAAAACAGAGAGCTCAACACACAGGGTGAAAAGAGGAGCTGCAGCAAAGTGCAGTACAATTATACATACAAATTATACAAGAGGTTATTTGCAATTTTGATTATATTGTAGTATTTGTGTACTGGCTACTGCAAGGCAGGTTTTCCCTTGAAGGAAGTAGCTAATCGGAAGTGATCTCTTATGAATACCTTCACCATCTTTGTCTTTATTATGCATACATATAAAGTAACAGATGTGTATTCTAGTCTTGAGTTACTGTTATCTTGGTCTGTACCTACAGCCGTTAGTTAGCTAGAAAACGTGCATATGTTTCTGATTGAGTTCACGTCGTGTTTACGTGGATTCCTTTCAGACGTTGAGACGCACCAGAAACCTTGGACTGCATTCACACTGCAGCTTCTCTGGGCAGCTCATTGTTATTGTTAAGTTGAATGACTTTCCAACAGCATCAGGACTTCTACACTAATGAGGTGTCAGCAACGTTAGGCCAAAAGACAAACAGTCCTGTCACTTATTGCATGTTAGACACCAAGGCTGCCCGGAAGAAAACATTTGTCTTGTTGTTTACGCTCTCTGATGAGTCTCTAATCCTTCAGATCCCTCTGTCTCTCCATATTTTTGCAAAGCCTTTCTATCTGTTCTATAAAACCTTGGCGTCTCATCTGAGGGATTTTAGAAACAGAGTAATTAGTTAGCGATAGAGAAGCTGTTGGTGTGAAATGATAGCTGCCACCGCCCTCCACCCCCACCCCAAGAGAGACAAATCAATCAATAACCTGCTGATTTATTTCCCCGTCCTTATCGTCTAATTTAATTGCTGGGTCTTTTGTATCTGTGGAGTTGTGGGGGTGGTGGTGTTGGTGGTGGTGGTGCTGAGGGGGAGATAAATAAAAGGAGGTTGGAGGGATGTTTTCAGAGTTGTAGAAGGAAAGAAACAGAAAGTTTTGGGTTTTTGTTTTTGTGTGCTCATGTTTTTTTATCCACGCGTGGTGGAGTTTTGCGGGGAGGCGTTTCGAGACACGGCTGTGGTCGGCAGCCTCTGCCGTGTATTCATTGCTGCAACACTGCCTCCATTGGTTCATAACTCTAGAAGAAAACACACACACCCGAGGGGGGGGGGCTGGAAAGAAAGACGGGGAAGAGCAATCCTTCCACAAATTATCAGAAAGAAAAAAAATTAATTGGCAATATAAATGCCAGGCGGAGTACATTATGTGCAATTGTCTTGCTATCTTTCCAGAAATTAGTCTTTAAAAATGAATTTGCTGTATTAATCATCTCCTGAAATATTTTTTGATCACTGAATTAATAGTTTTGCGTTGGGGTGGCTGTGTTTTTTCTTTTTTAGGTATTCATTGACATAGGTGATTGCCTCTTAATTATGACAGCGTCCTCCTCCTATCCGCGCCTGTTAATTCTTGTGTTGTGGCGTCGCGGCAGCCCGCTGCCTGGCCCTGTATCTACTAATTACTTCTCTAATTGAATTTGCTCTCTGTTGCCAGGCTGTTTTTTTAAGTGGCTGTTTGTTGCCAGGCCTCATTGTGTCTTTGTGTGACAGCTAGCTTGCTCGCTGACAACAGGATGCTCTCTCTCTCTCTCTCTTTTTTTCTCTCCTTCTCTCTCCCTCTCTCTGTCTCTCTCTCTCCTCTGTATCATTGCATATAACTCCCAGACCTATGTAGTGTTTCCAGTATAAATGAATAAGGGAAATTAATTAATGAGAGCCGGTAAAACAATTACACACCCCTCCCCGCCCGCCGCCCTGCTGTCATTGGTTCAAGTCTCTGTAGTATTGTTGTGACTAAGAGCCCACTGCTCTTCAACCACCAATTCGAGATGGCATGTCTTTGGCAGGATGATAAATGGCATACAGTACGGGCGAGTTATTTAGCTCCTTTTCCATCAATACACAGCTCATCATTGGGCTGCAGCTATATGGCAACTATATTCTGCTTTGAGATTTAAATATAATTGTCCATGGATAACAGTTAATGTGCCATGCTATTGTATAGTTTAAAAGACAACCCTGATTTGAAGATATGTCTTAACTATTTACAAAAATGCCTTTATCTGAGGAAGGTGCTACAGGCATGATATAGTCATATTGATTTCATTGAAAGCTAATTCCTTTGGTACTTTACTTCATTCTGCTGAAACAAAACTGCATTTTAATTAAGTGGCATTATTTTCCAAGTTTGCCAACGTTTTAGGAAAAACAAAAGAATTTTTCCTTAATTTTAATTTTACAAAAATCTCTGTACTGTGGTATAGATCGTTTAGTAGTGTTGTTGATCAACTACTTGCTATGTTTCACTGCTCCCATTTGATTGAAGATCCTCTGACAATAACTTTCAGTCATTCACTTCTTTGGTTTTTCAATGCGTCTCAGGTCAAAGCACAAAATGGAGTGTATGCGTCATTTGGCATGAGACGGTGAAGGCTGTTTGGAGCTCATCTGTTGAGTTGAAGAAGAGACAAGGCTTTTAAAGAAACATTTCAATCTGCCATTTCAATCAATTTAGGGAAGGACACCATGGTGTACTTTACAGACATTCTAGCATCCTTCAGGTTTAACCACTGAGGGTTGCTCAGTACTGCAAACTTGACCCTGGTATGCCATGGGACACTAAAAAAAACTCATCCCCCCCCCCGATCAATTTCTTTGTTTTTTCCCTTTTTAAAGTCCCTGCAGTGGAAACAGGGTGGTTGTAGCAGTCGTTTTTAGGGCCAGGAGCTAAATATTGGCCTTGTTCCTCCATTCAGAATGCAGACAAAGTTCCTGATTCCTGAAAAGGTTTGTGTCGGGGAAAAAGGAGTTATTACATAGCCTTGAGCGATGAGTAGCTAAAGTTGAATTTGGAATTACAAAAAAAGTACAGTATGTGAAAGCAGCTCCTAATCCCAAAACAGAAGACTCTAAGGGCTGTTCAAGAACCTCTAGTGTGGTTGGACTCGTGTTGGAAACGTACAAATGTGTCCTGTTCCTCTGTTCAATAAAAATACTCAACCTCAAACGTTTGGCTGCAACAGGATGTAAAACAAAATTACTGCTATTTGTATCGACCCATCTTAGTCAAACTCTGCTTCTTACCTACATCCCGACTCTCAGCATCTTGTCCATTATTCTCCTCTCCCTCATCATTTTATCCTCACCCAACCTCACCCTTTCACCTGTCTTTTGAAAACTTCTCTCCTCCTGTCACTCTTGATATTGATCCCTTCTCTGCCTCTCCATCCATTTCTCTCGGTCTCACCCCTCCTCTCACTCTATTGATCCTTCTCTCCTCCTCCTCTCTCTCTCTGCTTGTTGCTATCTGGCTCGTCCTTTGTCTTCTTATCGAGGTTTCAGGGTTTACTCTGGCTGCTGTTATTGACAGGCCTCTCGCTCCACGGCCAACTAATGCATCCCTAATCCCACCTTTGTTACTTTGGAATGTTCTCTCTCTCTCGCTCTCTCTCTCTCTCTCACGTGCGTGCACACACACACACACACACACACACACACACACACACACACACACACACACACACACACACACCACTGCATGAGTGTGTAAGGTAAAAAGGGGCCAAAAGGATGTTGATCCAAGCTTTCTATTTGTTGAGAAAGCCATCTATCAATCAAAAAAAGTGTGTGTGCGCGTGTGTGTGCGCTTTGAGTGACAGGCCAAATCATGGCTGAGGACGTTTGATAAGCTTGTATTGTCGGTCGTTGGTCTCCCCCCCACCTCCCTCCACACCTCCACCTCGATAAGAAATACATTCGACTAGTGCTGATAACGGTGTCAGGAGCAGCAAAGCCCCACTCTAAAGAGACACACACACATCACGCCACAGGAGAGGTGTCTTTCTTCAAACACCTTGGCTGTAAATGATACTCTCAACAAACAGGGACGACAACACCACTCAGATTCAGATTTTGTGTGGTGTGTGTGCAAGACGAAGGGTGTGTTTGTTCGGAGAATGATATGCGATATGGCTGGAGGATACGCTCTAGGCTTATTGAATAAGGTCTTAGTGATAGAACCACTGTGTGTGCGTGTGTGTGTGTGTGTGTGTGTGTGTGTGTGTGTGTGTGTGTGTGTGTGTGTGTGTTGTGAACAGCTGAAAAAGAATACAGTAATAGGCTTAGAGTGACTGAGGTAAAGTGTCAGACTTAACAAACACTGCTCTCAAAGACTGACTGACAGTTGTCTGTGTGTGTGTTTGCGTTAAGATGTGTGAGCACACGCAGTATGTGTGTAAATGAATGTTTCATGTCGTTCAGTGTGCAACAAGCTCTTCAGATTCAGGTCTAAGTTGAACATCTTAATGTTGTACATCTTTTTTTGTGATATACTCCAGGTTTTACAATCAGATTGTCGTCACTGCTGTTTTGAAACGTTCCTCACTGAGTTTAAAGATGCCCCCCCCCCCAACCTCAAGAGGCCTTCACCAGGCGAGTAAAACTTCAGATGTCATAGTTACTTCAGAGATTAGAAGTAAAGGAATTTCATTGCTGTGAGTAGAAACATCACCACCGTGAGTGGACATTTCATCAGCAATGACAAAAATGTAAATGCAACTGAACGTCTTGCTATTGAGGCCAGTTTTCAGAGATTTAGTACAAATACGTTTTGTCACTTGAGACTGTGTTGCAGGGAGCAAACACAATTGAATTGAAATTTGAATTGCAATCCAATACAGTGACATGTGTTGCTGCTGTTAGGTTAGCTGATAACATGGAGTTTGGTAGCTTCAGTGAATTATTGGCGTAGCTCCATCCGACTTCAACCTGAGAAGAACAACAGTCGGACTCACTCAAGTGTATATTTTTGGATTTAAGGCTATTGGTTTTAAAGCTGATACCCATTTACCTAGGGATGTATTGTACAAGCATCTGTCTGCAGTGATGGTGGTTTATAATAGTCATTTGGGTTTCTGAAGCCTCTTCAAGAACATAATTTGAGCTTGATTCAATTAAGGCTCTTATGCATTAACTATAGTGCATGGACTGTTTGGTTTAGTATGACAGAGAAAATCAAACATTTATTTATCTAGGGGCAATAGTGTAGACTGCTTTAGTTACAGATTGTGCTGTAGTCAATATGTCTGCAAATTGTCAATTGGAACTGTAGCTCAATGTTTCCATGTTGTATCCACATTTTTACGATTGCCAAATAAACTGACCAAAGAGTTTTACAAATTTAGGTTTACATTTATGCATTTTGTTAATGGTTTAAGACGGTGACAAATTGAAGTGTCTTTAAATAAATTAAACATTACAAAATGAGAGCACATAATCGGTCACATAATATTACCTTCACATTTTTACATGTGGGCTAATAAAACTGTCTTGGAAACATAAAGAGCATAAAGGTTATCCAAAAACAAATCTTCAACTTACACTGTGATGTATTAGAATGAAGAGATCTGAGATTGAGGAAGAAAAGTATGTTGAAACTTAGAAAAACTTAAAAAAAATGGATTCAGAAATGGGAGGTTGGGAACATCAATATGTGGGATATTTACTTGAAAAGAGGTAGAGAGATGGGGGAAGAGAGAGATACAGGTTGGGCACAAACAACATTTGCACAAGTCATCCATTACTGTAGTGAAAGAACAGTGACCTGTGAAGAGATTTCAGGAATAGGGCCGTAGCACGAAGTAGATAAAGGAGGAAAGAAAGCGAAAAAGATGAAGAAAGAGTGAAATTACCAGAGGGCAGGAGAAAAGAGGGTTATTGTGCATGTGCATTAACAGGGTGTATGATGAAGTTAGTTTTTTTGTGTTGTGTGCAGTGACTAGGGGCGAAGGAGTCAGGGAGAGAGAGGGAGGAAATCAATGGCAAATTACACATGCTCGGCTGGCCCATTGTACAGTATGGCCGCTATATCCTAAAGAAGGCACTTCCAAGATGATGCAGCCAAATGGTGGATGGCCTCTCAAGATCATTTTTATTGATTTTGAGGGGCCGTCAATAGAGGAGAGAGAGAGAAAAGGAGGAGGTGTGAGTGTGTGCGTTGAGGTTGGGATGTGTGTCACAGAGCCAATACAATACCCCTAGACCCTGGCTTTTTGTCCATGTCCACACATTAACAACACACCCTGTCCCAATGCTTTTCATTTACATTAGTGCCTGGATGGGCGAGCGAAGGACACAGACATAGACAGAAAGAGACAGAGAGAGAGTGTTTTCCATTAAAGAAGTGGTCTGGCAGCAGATGCCTGCATTGTTTGGGTTCGGGAGCCCAGAAATATTTGGTATTAGGGCTGATGATGTGAACATCAGTAGAGTCATCTAGTTTTCCACCTTGGAGCTAATAGGTGTAAAGCTTTCATGAATATTGGATTTTAAGGTTGTCTGTGTGTGAAAAAAAGAAAAAAGAGGGATTTTTAGGTAATTTGAAAGTAACCAGTACTAAAGAGTCCAGCTGTATTGAAGTCTGAAACCTTTAAGTTGTCTATTAAAGAAAAGCCAAAGTCATCCAAAAAGCTATTTCACTGTTCTAGTGCCTTGTTATCTGGATGGGATCATAGTCTGAATAAATCTACTTGTTTTGGTGATACAGAGATGTTGAGTCTCTCACACGAAACTCCCAAATAAAACCCACATTTAAAGCAAAAAAAGATAAGTTAGAAAGTGGAAAACATACATTTGGCAATCATTCCACATAAACGGCATCGATATCCACCAAGATAGTTAAATGTCTGCTAGTCCTTTAATGTTTTATATTTGAGTAAATGTTCAGGACAGGTATTAGCAGTAAATAATCCAGCAACGTGTGGGTGTGTGTGTGTGTGTGTGTGTCTGTGTGTGCGTGTGTTAAACCGTGGCAGCGTGTGATTTTGATTCTATTAGACGGTATGTGTATCACAGAGCAACATGGCAGCACTAAATGCAGCAGATGTTAACTGTAGGAGGTTAAAACATGACAGCTTGGAGCGCTTTGGTAGAGGGCACAGACACAGAGAGAGAGACACACACAAACACTTTTATTTTTATACACAAAGATAATCACAGGAATGCACTTGTGAAATAATACAAGCAAACACAGCAGCAGTTCACAAGTTGGAATACATTTTGGCAATTATACGCACACAATTACACCCACAAAGTATGGCAGAACATTATTTTGTGCGCGTCCATGTAGCCACAAGTTGTGTGACATTAGTATGGTCACCTGGCCATTTCTGCAAGGACATATGGCCGAGCATTTTTTATGCCAGTGGGGGGTTTTGTATACTTTACCACATACTATTTACAAATTATAATCATTGTTGTTTATGTGTGTGTGTGACATCAAAAACTGTAACTGGGAGTACAACGATCTGGTACAAGTTAATGGGTAGTATGTTACGGGTTTGATTGGACCTTAAAGCTGAAGTATTTTGCCATTGTTTATTTTAGTTTTTACACATGCAAATTTCCAACTGTGACATGTCAAAATGTGTGCTGTGAAAAAGGCCTTGCAACTGGCATACATAATCTAATTTCGGTTTTCTACCAAAGATGTATTTTTGTTTATATGTACTGTATTTATATTTAAAATGTGTCACACAGATTACAGCCACTCTTTTCAATCTTTCATTTCTTTTTTCTGGCTGGTGGAGGCCTTTCAATGGAGGGTGGTAGTAACACGCTGATTCTACATTTACAGTGGAAGTGAAAGCATGTCCTCCACCGTCATTACTTACTAAAACATTCTTTTTATAAAATCTTTAATTGCATTTTCTCTTTACAATTTTTTTTTCTATCTAGGGCAACTTATGCAATTCTTGAGATACTTGGACTTTTTTTTTTCAAGAATTTCTGGCATTCACCTTTATGTTTTCAATGCACAAATACCAAATGCACACACAAGCTGGTGGATGTAAACATGTTGGCAGCCTCTTCTTACTGATATAATGCTATGTTAATGGTTTCTCTTGCAAAAAGGCACTAGCTCACTCAGTTTTCTCATGCATCCATGACATTATGCCTCTGATTGAATATTCTTATTGGGTCTTTGTAATGTCACACTTTCTTTACACACACACACAAACACACAGACACATACACAGACTTATGCAAACAGCTTTGATTTATTTTCCCGCGGACCTCAATGCATTTCTGCGTCCTTTATGAGCTTGTTGTGAAATTCAACAGCCGCTGTTTAAATAGGCTGGAGACAAGGTGTGTGTGGGTGTGTGTGTGTGTGTGTGTGTGTGTGTGTGTGTGTGTGTGTGTGTGTGTGTGTTCAGTAAATTGTAAGTCACGACTTGCTCTGACTGCAGAGTTTAAGGCATTTCTGAAACACACATTATCAGTGAGGTGCTAGGTTTCTCAGCCTGAAGATAAACATTGAACATTTATGACTTCTTCACTTTACAGCTTGTTGACTCTGTGATTCTGACTGTTGGACATTCTGTAGGCCTGTTGGAGACACTGTAGACTGAAAAAACTTTGTGTGAGTGCGAGCTCTTGCAGCATGGTGTTGCAAAAAAAGCAAACATTCCCACTCAATCAGTAACTTTGCCAATGCAGCTCATGTTTTAACAAAACATCATGCCCGGCGTTGTTACACGAGACAGACTAATGGGCTCTGTTGGACCAAGGAAATATTTGCCGAATGAAAAAACCCTGTTCATACCTGTCCACATCAGGCCTGAAACTTCTCTTTGTTGTAGCCTTCTCTTTTTTATGTGTGTGTGTGTGTGTGTGTGTGTGTGTGTGTGTGTGTGTGTGTGTGTGTGTGTGTGTGTGTGTGTTTTGTACTGGTTCATTACAAAAGCACTGCCATTCCCTTGCAAACCATCCAAGTCCACCACAGAGGTCTGAACCTGCCATGATCATCCCTAGACCTGGATAAACATCAAAATCCTCTCCTCAGTCCTTGCTAATCAGATGCCAAGCTCAGTCACTTTGTCAGAAGACAGGCCAACATACTCTGTGTGGACCACTGCTATCTGTGTGTGTTTTTGCCAAGCTTAAGTCTTCCTGCTTCTCCTGTTGCCTTGGTGCCCCTTTACCCTGGTGACCATGGCTTATACTCTCCCCCACACACAGCTACTAGACACCATTATCTCCGATGTGTGTATTTTTATTCTCAAACAAACCTCACTTTTGCTTGTTTCACACTTAAAAGTATTTTTTTTATTTGAGGGCGGCCTTTCAATCACAATTTCTAATCATCCAAGTGGGCATTCAGACTGAAAAAAAAAACTAATTTACATTGATGTTGGCATGTTGCCACAGGTCAGTAGACCAAATTCAAACTAGTCCCTAAATCCCCTTGGAATAACATAATGATGAGTTTGAAAGTTATTGGATGCCAAAACACAGCCAATTTTATAACTCTAAAAGGTTATCACTAATGATTATATTCTCTGCTACAATTGCAAGGTAGAGTAATGGCAGAATAAGACCTAATGTCAATGTCTGTTTGAACATAGCCTTAGTAACAGCAGGCAAAGCACTTTGTTACCAATCCATAAACTTAAAGAGACACAGAAGATTTTTATACAATCTATATGGTACTATTAGGTCTGTGCCCAAAAACAACACTGATGAGCAGAGAGAGCTGGTCTTGTATTTCCAGACCTTCTTCCGCAGTGCTGGGGAGTAAGGTCTAATGGACGTTTGAGAAGTTTAAGAAACTGCAACGTACAGCTTTAAATTGTCGTCAGTATCCCAAATTTTCCAAAAATGTAGATGGCAGAGAAATGCGGTAAAAATGATTCCCACTATTTCCATTTCAAGGAATACTGCGGCAATAAACAATGACATCTTGGATTTGAACACAATCGGGATAGCTTTAGATTGCGTTTCAATAAACACGATACTAGAATAGAACAATGTTGTGCAGTCTACAATAATGTACTTTTGAGGCTACTTAAGAGGAAATTTAAGGGCAACACTTGAGTTCAAGTGTCTCAGTGTGAAATTGTGAGGGATAAGAAGTTAAGAAATGAATGTCAACACTTGATGACCTCACATGTATACTAATACAAACGTGTGCATGTTTCTCTGTGTGTGTGTGCAGGCGTGTGTGAAGGTATCATCTCGGGCCGGTAGCAGCTAGCTAGCAGCTAAATAACTCCACACTTCATTAGCGGCGATGAGGTGAGCTGCTCATCCCCTTATTGTTAGCTAGCGCTAAGCTGCAGTAATCCCAAACAAAGGGCCGGGGCCTCGCGGCAGCCTGCGTGGATTAGACCGCTTTCTAGAAAAATCCGAGAGATTCATTCTCATTCAAATTGGCCTGTAAACAAATCCAGCGGTAGCCGGGAGAGAGATGAGAGAGATGAGTGTATAATGGTGAGAGTGTGAAATATCTTGTATGTATACATGTGTTATGTAGCGTGTGTGTGGAGGCCTGTGTATTACTGAGAGTGGGTAGAAGCTCCAAATTCAAAGAGTGTGTGTGTGTGTGTGTGTGTGTGTGTGTGTGTGTGTGTGTGTGTGTGTGTGTGTGTGTGTGTGTGTGTGTGTGTGTGTGTGTGTGTGAGAAAATGGCACAAATATGCATACAAAATTGAACATTACAAAAAAGCGTATTTTCTTACTTCTGGTATCTGCACATGGTTTAGTTTTGTCTGTCCAGGTTTTGAGATCTCTGTACGTGTACATTCTGGCGCCGCCCCAACTGACTGGAAGGCAATAGAATTCATCCTTAAAATCATTGTTTGTTTCATTTAAAGGACTTTTTTTCAATCAATAATTGATTTTTAGGGTATGATAGATAACAGAGATTTGTTCAGGTCCTGAAATTAACACCCGACCACGCGCCAAGCTTAGGTGAAGTTTGCCACTGTCGGGTACCTTGGCAGCAAATGAGATTTTAGTGATTCAGAGTTGTTTTTTTGACAGTTGTTCTTTCACATTTCAACCAAGTCCGCCATTTGCTGGGACGGGGTAAACCCCGCCCACTCTGTCGACAATTTGAGATCGCCCTGTAGCTCAGTTTGGAATCTTGCATGTTTGATTCTCCTGCTTCAGTTCGCAGTTTTTGTGGTAACCAATCGCAAACTGGCTTATCTTCTTGGCGCGCTTTTGGCGGGTTGTGTTGGGCAGGGAACAACATCTCTCGTCTCGCACAATAAACAGTACCTAGCTTGATGCTGAACTTGCTAGCGAGCTAGTTACCTTAGCCCTGTTCCACAACACATGTAACGTTATCTTACCTGATGTGTTTTTATCGAGTGAAGTGTTTTCAGCCGATAATCAAAGGAATAAGCAAGATCCGCTGCTCATTTGAGTAACATTACATCCCTGGTACAATACACAGAGATGATGTCAAATACATTGGCTGGTGTGTGGATTTTAAAATCCACCTGCCACTGTGGCTGGTGGCCAAAAAGTTAACTTCAGTCCCTGGAGGTGTCTCTCCTTTTGATTGGTTGTTGCAGCTGGTGGCTATAGTATAACGATGTTGTTGTCCCTTGATGCTGTCTTGATAACTGTTAAAAGTATAGGGCTGAAATGGTGCAACACTAATACGCATGCCAATAGTGCGTGGGAATTGAACTTTTCTTTAGTGAAATTAAATCTAAAAAATAATCAGCAACATTTTTGTATAGGGACTATTCATATAGGGATTTATTTTTTTCAATACCCTTGCACAGCAGATGTTTTGACTTGTCTAAGCAGGAGAAGCACATAGGGAACCAATAACTTCCATGATGTGTTGTGTTCCAGCAGTTATTGCAATGCAGTCAAAATGTCTGCTTTGAAAAGGTCTGTTCAACTCCATTTTAAATCGATTTGTTCTAATCCAGAACCAGAAAATGTTCGTGGCAAAAAAAAACAAACATTGCTGTTGATTTTGTTCAATGTTGTGTGCTCCACAGCCAAAATCCCATTCACTTCTACTGTATTGGGGTCAAGGCACAAATATCAGCCATGGATATGGAAACCTGGGGAGACGCCATTTAAGAATTTATCCTTATCTGCACAAACTTAAAGTAGATGTGCTTTGGTGTATGTATCTACGTTGTCAAGCAACCGTCAGTCCGTCAGATAATTTGGTTCTTCTTCCCATGTGACACATTCACATTTTCTGCTCATTTCATTTTGCCACATGCAGCCACTTGTAACACTGCAGCACCTTTTTTTCAAGTCACTGAAATGACAAGAGTTTTCCTTTCAGGCAGTCTGCTAATCTGACTTGATCATTAATAAGCATCAGTCAGCTCAGTGAATACTTTACTTAAGGAAGTAGGCTTCTTCATCTGGCTGATCTGATGCTTTGATTAGTTTTTTGGCTTAATTCTCCACTGAAATGCCTGCAATTGTTCAAATAGCATATTAGCCATCAATCACATTTTCTGATGCTCGTCAATCTTATTATTATTGGTTTTTATCATTATTAGCGGTCAATCAAATGGATTGAGTTAGCCATTGTATAAAGCATCGTTTGAATATGATGTCAGAGGAATATTTAGCTGATCTGACGATCAGGCTTTACATGTTTTGATCCACTATGTGATCAATCCAATATGACAATTTGATTGTAATGTCCATCAAGTAGTTGGTCATATAATTAGCCATTAGTATCCATCAGTCAACGATAATGGTTTAGTTGGCATGAAGTGGTCCTTAAATGGTGCAAGTTAGCTGGAAATCATATGTTTAAATATAGATACTGTCCACAAATACTAAATGTACTAGAATGTAAGTTTCAGCATCATCTAGATAATCCGATTCTGTAGAAGTGACTGCATTTAGATATCCATCCTGCCTAATTTTATATTTCATCTTAAATCTAGATTTCTATCATCTAACTGTTTCGATTTGTGAGGTGTTACTGATTTTTTCATGGTGTTTTGGATTTGTTCCAACAGTTTATCTGTCTGTAAATTCAGAGTAGGGGTGTAAGTAGTTCTTTAAACTATGACAGTGTTCCTAAAAATTGGATTTAAAAAATCGTAATATATATCGCAGTGCTCATAGTATCGCAGTATATTCAATTGTAAACCCTGTATCATGATGCGTATTGCATTGCCAGATTCTTGCCAATAGCCCTAGTACAGAGGGGGTTTGTTATCGTGGTGGAATGCACTTCAGTATGTTTTTGATAAAATGTGCCTGTTATATGTAATTGATCAATGTACGTCAGTATCTCCCCTACACATGTTTCCGTAATCATTCCTGTAATGCTCTGATGCATTTCCCCAAACAAACCTTCATCAGACTAAAGAATAAAACTATGGAAGGGTTAATGAGAGATGTTTTGTGCTTTTGCTATAGCTGCATAAAGCGGCTGTGATTGACCTAAGTGTTATTTAGCTGCAGTTATTGCTGTCTGACCTCGTTTTAACATCCTGTCTGGCTTTCTTTGGCTGTTTTAGTTTGGAACACAGTACAAGATTCTAATGATTATCGACCTCCTTGATGATGAAGATTGTGCAAGAGATGGAAACGATAATTGTTTAGTTCATTTATTCTAATGTCATAATTAAACATTTATCTAAATTATTTGAGGGTAGTTGACAAACAAAACAGGGGAAAAAAATGACAAACACATTTAGAAGCATGAATCTAAAGAGCGTAATGTTATAGAATGCTAAGATTTGCTAATTATCACAAAGTAGAAAGCTTAAGCTGATGGGAATGTCATTAGTTTGCAGGTATTTGGTTAATAAATTAAATGATTAAAAACAAATTATTTGAGACAGAACTAATCTGTGACCCAATGATTATGTAAAATGAACCAGGATCACCTGCGTTATTCCAATGTATCCTAACGGGACATTTATGTCTGGACCAGATTTCTTGGCAATCCATTCAACATTTGTTGAGAGTTTTTACTCAAAATCACAAATGTCAACCTTCATGGTGACACTAGAGGAAAAGTCACTAAGATTCCTCCCCTGGAGAACACCAATTTCCATCCTCAGAGCCACGCTGTTATCATGGCTGAAAATACTATTTTTTAGATCTTTTAACACTAACGTTCAACTAGAAGTCCAGGCTTGATAAACAGCCATCTATAACTGAAGAGCATTGTGGCTTTTCCAACGGAAACTTTCTGTATCTGCATTGTTTAAACTGTTTATGTTGAATTCTTTGTTAATGGGATGCCGGTGATGTGTGTTGTTCTGTAAATATCTGCCAGCTGTGTCTGCGTGTCTTTGGTTCCTGAACAAACAGATGTGAGACTGACCAACCACGTCTCTTCTGGTGGTCAGCAGTGTTAGTGTCTTTAAAGTTCTAATCTTCAACTTCACTTCATCTGTCCAGTAGGCTACTTTTCTGAGTTTGACCATGTCCAGCAGGTAAAATGTGTACAAATGGACAAGTACTGTATGTCCACACTAGCATTTTCAAGTCTTTTTTTTGGTAGATGTTGTCGTCCACACCGAAATTTGTAATCAATATCAAAGCTGAGCATTAGATCATCTGGTAGAGTAGGACAGTCACAGACTCGTTAAAATAATAAAATGTTGTTGTTCACGTTGACTTATTTGACTGTTGTCCGACAAGTACAGTAAAAAATTATATAAAATTGTTTTTTATAGAGTTGTGCTATAGTTTTTTCTTTTAATGTACTTACAGACAGTAAGTCTAGTCTTTGCAAGGATACACAATCATTTATTCCGTCTACAATTTAATCATGAGACAATGTTTTCCAGATTTTTGTTTTGAAAAAGTCTCTGTTGTGGTGGGGAACCATTACTGGCTTAGTTTGGAGAGGAAGAGATGGGTTTTAAATTTAGTTAATTGGCGCATTATTTCATCAAAATCCAAAACAACATTCCTCAACTGACAGTTAATTCGTAGTAAGAACCACTATAATAAAAACAAAATGTATATATATATTGTGACATATAATGAGAAAACTCTAACTGTAGGTGATATTATTGTGTTCTGGAAAATTAAGTATTAAATTAATGTTGATGTATTTCTATTGATGTTATGGCCAATAGCTCTAAGTTGAAGTTAATTATTCTGTAGAGCCAGACAGTTTTTTTACCAATATATCTATCTTGCAGTGCTTTTACACATACATTACTTCTGCAATAACATCACCTTTTAATGCTCCAAATCTAGATATTTATACTCAGTACCTGCTGATATTTTTTTTGTAAGTAAACTTTGAACGTCCCTCAGAAAACCAAATACTGACCAACCTTTAAGATTGAGAAGCGAACATTATCTGAAAATCAGACTTAAACTCAGTATCGCACATAGAGTACTCTGTGTTGGTGTGAACCTCTACAGTGATCATGCATGAGCATCAAATCAAAACAGCCATTCAATAATGTTACTATGTCAACTCAAGGGCAAGTATAGCAGTGTGCATAAATGAATGAATTAATGAATGAAAGAATGAAAGTGTGTGATAATGTTTTTGCGTCTGACATGATTGACAGTTGGTCGGCCGACACACACACACACACACCACCTTTCACTGATTATTGTGTCTATGTCTGTATCACACACAAACACACACTACTATGCAGAAACACAAAGGGAGCCTACCGTGAATCTCCCATCAGGCCGAGCTGTGAGAAGACACACAAAACAGATGCAGCAAATGTGTCCACTCATGCATATGGAAGTGTGTGTGTGTGTGTGTGTGTGTGTGTGTGTGTGTGTGTGTGTGTGTGTGTGTGTGTGTCTCAATGTAAAATGCATTAACATTCAGTGATGATTCTGGTGTTTCTAAAGGCTCTCATGGTGCCACTGGACTCTAGTTTCACATTATGCTTTCACATTCAGGCTCTGTGGATGGGTTTATAATTAAAAGTGCCCCTTCTCTCTAACAAGAGTGGGCTAGTCTATATGGCAAAGATTGATCAGATAAAGAACCAAATTCATATTTCTTTACTGCTAAGCCTATTCACTCTGTGATCCCTGATTGTCCTGTGTCTCTGAGTCTTTAAATCTTCCTCTGGCACAGATTTTGCTGCTTTTCCCTGTCTAACGGACTACTATCTGGTTATTTCTGTAGTCTCTTCCAAAGACCTGTCAGCAACACTGTGTCTTTGCATTGCTTGATGTTAATGTAGTTCCCTTATAAGCTTAATGATTATGTACGTTTTTGTTCAGCCATCATTGATATTGCTGCTGAAAACTACTGAATTCTAGAAATGTTAAATGCGTCACTTAGTCTAAATGCAAGTAGATTTTAGAGTGGAAAAATACTACGAGGCCATGCAACAAAAGAAAAAGATTTTTTGGAAATGATGGAAATTCAAAAAAAAGTTTTGTTAGTTTTGAAAATAATACAGGTTCATTGTTTTGTAAAAGCTGTTTCAAAACCATTTTGACTGTTGATGGTGTCAAGTAGTGGAATAACTGAAAAGACTATTCATATTGCATTATTATATTTCATAGCTTTGCTATGATATGGAAAGGAATGGATTTAGTTTGAGCTATATATATATATATATAGTAAAGAGTAGGTAACAAGGTAACAATCCCATCATTTTTTTTGTGTGATGCAGACTGTTGTAAAATGTGAGTCCTTGTCCTTAATTGTGTGTGTGTGTTTGTGTGTGTGTGTGTCTGTTTGTGTGTGTGTGTGTGTGTGTGTGTGTGTGTGTGTGTGTGTAAGAGAGAGAGAGAGAGAGAGAGAGAGAGAGAGAGAGAGAGTTGGAAGGAGATTCTTTACTCTCTTCCTCACCTCTCCCTTCATCCCCTCTCCTCCCTTCCCTCTATTCACTTCTCTCTCTTCTTCACCCCTCGTCTAGTGGCCCTATCTTCTCCTTGCTCCAACCCTCCCCTCCACCCCTGTGATAGACAGGGTGTCCTCACCTTGTAACGATCAGTGACATCCAATATGTTTGGCTTGGGATCATCCCCTGTGTGTCCATTGTGCTTTTTGTTAAACGCTTTATTGATTAGCCATGAGTTAATTACAAATTACTTCAACCGTGGGCAGACTGAGGTGCTTGTACATGGCTGCAGGATCCATCCTGGAGGAGCTAATGCATGTTGACTGCACACCACTGCAGGTGTGCATCTCAACATCAGCGGGTTACATAAGGCTACCTGATTCTCCCCATTAACATCCATGCATTTATGACATTTCACAGAGCCTTATCAACACTTTAAGGGCATGCAATTTTTTCTGGGCCATTGTAGGGAAAAGGGTAGAATTAGCTACAGGAGGTTTCTGCAGACACCAAGGGTATGCCCCCTGAATACTTAATTCTATCAAGCACAACTTGACTCACCCTATGCTAAATTATGAGGCTGTGCCAAATCCACACTAGACCTTTGGAGACTAATGTATTCTGGATTTAAGCTCCAATGTAAAATCCACAACAGCCAGCACCTGACTCTGCAGCAGCCTCCCAAAACCACCTCTCACCTCTGACAAAAAGTTAATAAATGTAAATAATAGGCTTATAGTAATAATTACAATAGCCTAATAATAACAATAAAAATAATGATAATAATAATAATAATAATAATGATAATCTTGGCAACCTCCAACAGCATACACTTTTTGGAGTCTTTATCCTTTTCATGTCGTGTCAGTTTCTCTTTGACATTGCCGTGTACTTTGTGCAAAAGGAAAACGGAGCGAAAAAAAATCTTTATCAAATCCCCATTCTGAGGCTTTCAATAAGGCAGGCCATTACCTCACTGGCGCTTTTGTTCGGCCTATACAAGAGAGAACAAAATGGTTATTCAGGAGGACGCTTTAGATTTTTATTGTGGGCTCGCTATTCACAAAGAGCACCGTTATTGTATTAAAAAGAACCATCTGTGGCAGAAACAATGGCTTCAAATTATCTGTGAATACCCAGTGAACAAAATATAAAGCTTTTTCCTGCTCATTATGTGGGCTAAGCTAGGGGGTGGAAGATAGGAGAGGAGAGGCATAGACTTTGCTATAACTGACTTTTGTTGTTCTTGCCTGCATTCTTCTCCTTTTTAAATCGGCCCCCTTTTCACATTGTGTGTCGCCATAAACGGCTTTTCTTGTTGCAGGGCTAGCGGAAAGAAGACAGCGGAGCTCCAGACAGACAGCGGGGCTTCACGGGGCTGCACGCCGGACAAAGCGAGCCGGCTGCCGGGTAGAAACGGCGCGGACTATCGGGGATGGGGGATCACGCGGAGGGTGCCGGTTGGACGTTTCTTGGGAGCTCTGTCCCGGACAAGTTTAAGCTTTCGCCGAGAAGCGGGATGAAGATATGGAGGAGGCTGAGCGATATGGCATCTTGTTTAATTTCTGCCAATCAAGACCTGAGGAAGACGACTCAAACTGGCAGTAAGTTGAAGTGCGGTGGAGAAGAGAAGCCGTGTGTCTGGGTGTGGGTGTGTGTGCACGCGCACGTGTGTGTGTGTTTGTTTCGGTATGTGTGTGTGTGTGTGTGTTTGAGTCAGGGTGTGTGTATAACATGCAGTGTTGTGGAATGACACCGCATGGCATCATGAGCTTGACTGAATCCCTGAGTTGTTGTTGGCCGGTTGAGTTTTCTGCTCTCAACTCTCACACACACACACACACACACACACACACACACACACACACACACACACACACACACACACACACACACACACACACACACACACACACACACACACAGATCATGTATGGTCATCAAACAGACAGAACATATATGGTCCTCAAATTTTACATTTGTTTCTTTAATGTAATTTTGTTTTAGTCATATGCTTTCCTTTTTATTTTTTTATTTTCAACTATATTAAATAGGCTATAACACAAGGTTTGAATTACAATTCAAGCAAAACGACCTGGAATATTTCTTACTTATTAATTCACTTTTATTAGCCTATTGGAGAAATGTAGTTTTACTCTGACGCATAAGATGGCTTACATTTTATTCTCACTTTAATTTTTTTGTACTATTCTCACTTTATCTTGGCAAATTTACAACCTAATAGACATTTTTCCTGATGCTTTTATTAGATTTATTAGATTTATTTTACTTTATTATCGCACTAAATGACATAAATAGGCCCAATCTATTTCGGAAAGAAATAAAATGTAACATTAGCCTATCGGAAACATTAAGTTGATCATCCAACTCATTGCTAAATACTTTATTCCTCCATTTATCTGGAAGAAAAACTTTGTACAAGCCTATGTTTCGACAATTATGTCCAAGCAGGACTTATTAATGTTTTCATAAAGTATTTTCTCGGCTGCGTCTCCAGCCCCTGTTACGGCCCCTAGTGGCAAAAAAAGACCATTTTATTTCCTTTCACCTGTAATCTGTCTCTCTTATTGCCATATGCAATGAATATTTAGTTTTTTTCTCTAATACAGTTGATCATTTTACAGATTTTGACATGTGAAGACTTTATTAGCATTTCCTTGAGATTAATTGACACGTGACACTCTTAGAAGAATTCTTGCACTTATATTGTTGCTCTTTCTTTCTCGCTTGTTTTTGCCGTGATCCTATCACCTAAATTTGTGCAACCACAAAACAGTATTTTGATATCCCAGCGTGCTGCTCCCTTTATTTGCTGTATCCATCCCAACCTGGTGTAGCAGGGGGCTTACAAGTGGTTCGAGGGAGCCGCCCCGCCAGTTTCTCCTGGTTTTTGTCAAACAACGGCTTTAATTCAGGATGATTGTGGATGCAGGGCCATTCCCGGCTGGATGGGGCCTGCTTTCAGAGAGCTGCAGGGCCCCGCTGTTCCTTTATTATCATAAGCAGATTAGAGGTAGCGGGGAACACACTCAGATGCAGATAGCAGCCGAGCGGCCCATTTCAACCTTGCATTATAATGGACCGAGCTGCATGTGTCGCCTCTCGCAGCCTATTAAGCACAAGATGAATCTTATGTAAGGTTGCCGGGGCCGGCATAATGAGAGCACGGGGGCTCCGCTGCTCCATTTATTATCAAATGACTAAAACAAAATAATAAGGCTTGGTCTATTCACTTTCAATTATGATTTAATCTAAAGACACGCATTTAAATTAAATTATTTCAGGTGTATGTACTTGATCTATCTTTAATTATTGGGGTTGTCTGGCTTGCCGACTCAGACGGGCTGTTTTGGGACTTTTGCTTTTCAATTCCTTTAGTTGTTTGTGTAATACATTTATTTTAAAGAACACGTTCAAATTAAGAGAACTTCTACAAACATCCATCCTCTATTCCTACACTCTACAGTAGCCTACAGTAGCCTACTAAAAAATACCAGTCTGGGCTTTTGGAGTTGCGTGTAGTTCCATCTCTGTCCAGTAGGCGGCACTGGTGTCACGCAGCATGACGCCTTGTCTTTGGAGGGAGATTCAGGGAAAGAAGCAGAACAAGTAGCACCAACACTGCCGAAAATCCCCCAAAAACTTTAGTGGTTTTGAACGTTAAATCTATATGAGTGAATTATTTCGCTTTAAATACGATGATGCTGGTTTTATCTGATAATAATCGCAGTCTGGTCGCTTTGATCCAGAATAAAGTGAAGCAGGTGGAGGCCGCTTTTTATTCACACTAATTGGCTGACACGCTTGTTCAGGCTTATATGAATGAGCGGTGCCTTTTGTGTAAACACACTTTAGCTTAAAATATTCCTCACCTCTATTTCTCCTCTCCTCGTGCCCCCCCCCCCCCCACACACACACACACACTACAAAGCCCCAACAACAACAGCAGCAGTGGAAGTGGAGTGGAGTTTGGTCTTTCTCCGGACAGATGTAGCGACAACATCCCAAACAAAAAACGCTTATTTGTGCTGAGATGAGCCCGTCTGCCTTCTGTGTGTTGGCATTCAACTTCACTAAACAAAAGGACTGGGGGAAACATCTTGGATTACCTTTCCTCTTTTCAACGTTAAAAACCAGCCGTGCCTCCCCCCCCCACACACACACACACACACACACGCATTCACCCACACCACCGCTATTCAATGCTTCGAGTTAACTAACAAAGTTTATTTAAGGGTTGTCATGTTATTGGGGCTGTAAGTGGGGGCATTAGGGACTTTTTGATTTTGAACAGCAGTGGCACGGACCGGGACTTAATGTGAGTTGTTGTTTTCAACAATGCTGTTGAAGATAAGATGATACTGACACCATTAATGTCAACATTTGATACATATATGTAGGCCAACACTTTTCTTTTTCTTTCAATGATAGGCTCTGCCTCATGATGGATTTGTTGTTAGAATTTGGGCTTATTATTTACATTACAAATAGGCCTAAAACCAAAGAGTATAATCGACTCATTCCCAGATATTTGAAATTCTTCGACACATTTTGACATTATATTTTCTACTATAAGTTTTTAGTCCTATTTCACTCATAACGTTTCAAAACGACACTGTCTAATTTCTTAACAGTTAGCAAGATTTTGCAACTTCCTTTTCTCTATTATTATATTCGAAAATGATCATAAAGTGTCACCATGTAGGCTATATATTCCCAGAGAAATCTCTCCATGAGCCTGGAAATAGTAAATATGTACTTTATATTGGCTCATATGGGCAGGCTGAGTGTGCGTGTGTCTCGGGGCAGAGCAGACCCTGCCCATTTATGCTAATTATTGCCTCCCATTGGTGTGTCAGGGGAGCAGGCCTGATCTGATTGGCCAGGTCGAAGCCATTTATTTGCTGACAGCCCCGTCACATGAATGGTTGTCTATTAACTTGTTCAAAAACTATCTGGAGTTGTCAAGGCTCAGGCGGACAGAGGCGAAAAAGTAGTTTGTTGATGCTTTTTCGGAGAAGCGATTGGAGAAGTTTTGTGGACACAACATAGCAGGGACCTTTTGGGAGAAGGCTCTTTGTCACTCATACACACAAGCTCTGACACACACTCACCGAGGGGAAGAGAGAGTGAGAGTGTGTGGAGACGCGGCTTGGTGCTGGTTGTTTTTGTCCAGAGAAAAAGTTGCAGAGAAAAATCGACAGGTAACTTTTCCTCCTCACTGTCCTCTCTTTGGCTTGTGGAGTTTGTCTCTGTGTGTGTGTTTTTTTTCTCTGCTCGGGAGCTCCAACTTAAAGCTGTTCCTGATGTATAACATGATGGAGACTGAACTGAAGCCCCCAGCTCCCCAGACCAACACGGGGGGCTCGGGCAACACCAACACGTCTGGCAACGGCCCCAACCAGAAAAACAGTCCGGAGCGGGTCAAGAGACCCATGAACGCGTTCATGGTGTGGTCCCGGGGCCAGAGGAGGAAGATGGCCCAGGAAAATCCCAAAATGCACAACTCGGAGATAAGCAAGAGACTGGGCGCAGAGTGGAAACTTCTGTCGGAAAGCGAGAAGAGACCTTTCATCGACGAAGCCAAGAGGCTCCGGGCCCTGCACATGAAGGAGCATCCGGATTACAAATACCGGCCCCGGCGGAAAACCAAGACCCTCATGAAGAAGGACAAGTACACCTTGCCCGGCGGGCTGCTGTCTCCCGGAGGGAACGGGATGGGAGCTGGGGTCGGGGTGGGGGCCGGGCTGGGCGGTGGGGTGAACCAGCGGATGGACAGCTACGCGGCGCACATGAACGGCTGGACCAACGGCGGCTACGGCATGATGCAAGACCAGCTGAGCTACCAGCACCCGGGGCTGAACGCGCACAACCCGAGCCAGATGCAGTCCATGCACCGCTACGACATGAGCGCCCTGCAGTACAACAGCATGACCAGCTCCCAAAGCTATATGAACGGCTCCCCGACATACTCCATGTCCTATTCCCAGCAAACCACGCCGGGGATGACCACCCTGGGCTCCATGGGGCCCTCCTCGGTGGTGAAGTCCGAGTCGAGCAGCTCCAGCCCGCCTGTCGTCACCTCGTCTTCCCACCGGGCCGGGCCGGGCTGCCAAAGCGGAGATCTGAGAGACATGATCAGCATGTACCTCCCCGGGGCGGAGGTCAGCGATCAGACCGCCCAGACCAGGCTACACATGTCCGGGCACTACCAGAGCACCGTGCCCGGGACGACGATCAACGGCACGTTGCCCTTAACACACATGTAAGAGACACAAAGCAGAGAGAGAAAAGAGAGAAAGAAAAAAAAAACTTTTATAAGAGAAACTGTGGACTATTAACGTTGGACTATTTTTGTACAGAAAAATTTCGGGGTGGGAAAAGTTGTATAGAAGTCTCCAGGAAAAAGGACACACGACTCTTTTTTTCTTTCATTTTATTCTAAAGAAGCTCTAGAGGAACGGTAGGAGATCCCCTCTTCACTGGTGGATGAAGTTTGGAAGACTAGAAAGTGGGAGTCGCAATCAAATGTTTTATTATTGCAATCACCTTTTTGTACAGTATTTATCAAAGAAACATTACAATCAGATGAAATTGTTTGTTAAACTGCAAGAGGTTGCATTTTTCTTTTTCTTTTTTTTACATAAAGCATTGCCAGTTCTGCTGAAAATAGAAAAAGTGAAGATGGCAGAACTGGAATGATGTGGGAGCGATCAGTTATGCTCCTTTATTACTGCAAACATTGGAAAGAAAAGGGACATACAAACGAAGCAGGTAATACTGTGTTTCCATTTGAGGTCAATATTACTAAACATTTTAATTTCTTTAAAAAAAAAAGTTAAGACACTTGTTTTCTCATACAGCTTACAATATAGGTTGTTAATTTATATTTCCGTCTCCCACTTTTCATCTGTTAGAGGTATGACAATTGTGCTCTTTATTTTCTAATTGATTTGTACAATTTTCTGTATATTTACTGTGATATTTCAAGTTTTTATTTCGAAATTCATTCCCGTAGTTGTATTTTAAAAAGTGTGGCCTGTACGCAGAAGCCAACCACTCCATGTATATATATACCGGAACTAATACCATCCTTATAACAGTTACAATTTCAGCTGAGTATATTTTTTTTCAATATGCAGTTTGAAATGAATAAATTTTGGAAATTTGGATACTTGAAATTGTTTGAGTTTTGATTTGATTTCTCTGTTACTATGTGTGCAGGTTAAATTGTCATCTGTCTGTTGAGCTTTTCTGTCTTTCTTCTGATGTTATTCACTGTAAATGTAACACCGACTTTTTAAATCTTTATGCATATAAATATTAGACATCAGCTAACACAAATGACAGTTTTTTTGCTTCTTTTAAAAATAACCCTGATCCAATAACACAGCTTGTGCGTCGTGGTTTCTATGTCCCACAGTGCCTGCGGGCGGCTGCTTACGGTCCAACTTTGTTGCCCGTTTCCTAAAAAGGGGGAAGATATTTTCCAAAAACATCCCCAGACTGTCATTTTTCCTCTTCTACATATATATAAATATATATCACCAATAAGCTGCTGATGAGGCCCAAGCTGCATTTTAGGACATCTTTCTATTTTAATTAGCCTAATTTAATACTGCATATTATATAATGCTGTAGACCTGTTGGTATTGTTGGCCACTTTCTGAGTGGGACAGGAGACTGAGGGGGAAATAATTACATATCTTGTGTATAAACCAGATGTATATCCTCATTCGCAGTTATTACAGGTTTGTGTTAACTGACAGGAGGATTTCTGTCATTGGTGGCTTTTAATTTCCTAATGGCACTTGACTGTGACACCAGTAGGCCTATATATGGATATTTATGAGTATTTACAACAACCTAATCCCAGGAGCTCAAGTCTTTTTTTCATGTTGTAACGCTTCGTCTTGGTTTTGGGTTTAACTAATAAGGTGTGCTACTTTTGGGGCGCTTACTGCTTTCTGCTTATTTTTTTTCCTTCTCCAAATCACGAAGCTGCAGTTTATCAGCCTAAATGTTCAATTAGGTGTAAATTGAAGGTGAGCCCTCTTGAAAGGAGCCAGGCGAGCGGGACCAGCCGGGATGCCTTTTCTCCCGCGATGTAATGCCTCTATATAAAGTCTCGAGTGTGGCCATTTGAATGTAATGTTTAATCAAACGGCCCCTGCTGTTTTCCGTTAACTACGGCTCTCACGGCTCAAGCTCTCCGGTGACTCCACACCACCACCAC
>NC_048415.1:4449309-4455589 GCF_013103735.1 Etheostoma cragini
CCCCCCCCCCCCCCACTCCTATAATATTAATCCTTATGATGAGCTAACTGCTCGCTCTGAATTTAACTAACGGTTTTGTGTGTGTGTGTGTGTGTGTGTGTGTGTGTGTGTGTGTTAGATTAGGGCCGTTGTGTCTTGCAGGCTGGGTCCCGGGGGAGCGGAGCTCACATTAACCGGCAGATGAATATTTGAAGAGGCCCCTCGGTATTTAGCCGTCTTCTCTCTCTGTCTCAGACGGACCTTTAAGAGGTCAAGAGATCGTTGGTTGCCCCATTAATTATTGATCCGAGCAGCTGAATTGGTTGTAATAGCCGAGAACACCGGTGATAAATAAGTTGTTTTTAAAAGGTCGAATGAGTAGACACATCGTTTTTTTTCCCCTGAAGGCCCCGCGAAATGATTATTTTCCCCGGCTGGCACCTTTGATGTGGTGGGAATTTTTTTTGAATGGAAAGAATACTTGATGTCGTCATAAAAAGCTGTAGCCTTTTTGTGACGCCTGTAAAGGGTGCATGTTGACACAATCAGGAGGCCCAGGCTTCTTTTAAAACTGAAAGCAAATCCTAAGGCAAGGTATTCACACTTTCACGGTGTAGGCTATTTGATAGGCCTGTATAGTACTGATGCCCCTTTCTTACCTTTTTATTTGGAGAGCAGGTCAACTTAAACACATCCATGCTGTAGCCTACATGTTCACTCTTTATTTGTATTTTCTTGGGAAAACCTGCCTTAGGAGAAAAACCCGACACACTACAGTCTCTTCCCATGTTCGTTAGTGAGGCCAAGCAGTCCCAAAGCAGGACACGGTAAATGTTCACTCTGAATACGCTGCTATCGCGCTATCTCAGTAACAAAATATTAGCCTGCATTTAGTCCTTGTGCTTTCCAAAATGTGATTTAATCTCAGAGGCGCTTTAAACTGTTCAAACATTAAATGAAGGCGCTGCACAGCCAGCGCTGACACACGGGATCTAAAACCTTACACCTCATACGGGGATCAGGAGGCGACAGGGACAGAAGCCACTCTGACTCTTTCTATTATACTTTGTTAAAATTAAAGTCACCAAAAGGCCACAGTCTGATGTTTCAGATTGTTATTCAAAAACAATCCGGACCTCCTTACATTTTCATTTAGTCCTACAACGCAGCCAACCAGGTGTGTTTGGTGTGACATAGGAGGTGGGAGGCCCGGTCAAGGTGTTCCCCTACATCCTTTCACCCACCCACCCATCCATGTAGTCTATCTAGCCATCAGTCCATTCATCCATCCCTTCATCCATCCATCCGTCTCCCCTTCTGTTTCTCGCGTGCAGAGTCTGGCTGTCGCAGCTCGAGGATATTTGGACTGCAACAGGTGGTGAGCGCGCGCCTCTGCTTTTTTTGTGTCCCCCGCCTTAAAAAAACAACAACAAAGCTCCCAGATGTTATCTATAACCTGGCGCGTGTTTAGCCTATATCTGAAGCTCGGGCTGTTTCTATAGAGGCCGTGGTCACTACATTTTAGTGTTACAGTTTGTAGCCTACTGTAACACTTCCCATGTCTGGTTATTGTAGGCAGGAAAGGGTTATTACCTGTTGTAATAGCCTATAATAAAATAAAATAAAATGTTATTGTAGACTAGTATCTGTCTCGGTCACTCACGAACCATTCGAAACAAGTTAGAAACAAGGCCTCATCGAAAGTGAGATCAAAATAAAATAAAATATAAAAAAGTTAAGATCGGTTCTAAAAGTGAGGTCACACGTGTGTCGGTCCGCATTGTAGCCCACTGACCACTTTCCAAATCCTATATTGTTGAGATTATAAGATTTCTTTTTTTAAATTAGGTCAAATAACCCCCCCCCCCCCACACACACACACACACACACACACACACACACACACACAGACACACACACACAAACAAAACGAGTTTAGTGGCCTTTAATCCCACGAGAGCCACTTTCCTTTTTCACCCCGTTGCGGATAATAAAGAGGCGGGGGCATGACGTCATCCACACGTGAAGCGCTCCCGTGGTCCTAATGTGTTCCCGTTGGTTAGTTTACATAAAAAAAAATATTTGGTCTTCTCTGGCAGCCAAGTAATTCAATTGTCATAACGAAAATGAATGGCTGTTTGAACAGTTAGCTAGTTGAAATGTACAGGCCTGTTATCGCCTCTAAGGTCACACAATAAGAGCAGCCTGGCCTACAGAAGAAAACGGTAGCCTATGTTTCAAATTCACTCATTTATCCATTTACGTCATTCGTTGCCATTAGAGACACACAGGATTGTTTTTTGTATTCAGTCCCTGACTGACGAGTCTTTTTTAAATCAATATTTCCTGAGGAACATGCAAACACACTGACATGTGCTTTATTTATTTTACATTATAAGTGTTTTCCATATTTTTTAGCAATGCTTCTAATAAAGGGCCATGTCTGATTTCCATGGCCAAATTAGAGCAGATTAGGCCTTCTAACGTAAAGCTGCACACTTTAAAGCATGCGCCTGATAAATGAATGATTTTCTCATCAGGATGCAAGTCAAAGGAAAGTTAGTAAAGTGAGTCTAGCCTTCCCATGAGGCCCCTGCTGAGCGAACACAACTGAAAACGTCTAAAACATCCACCGAGAAGTGATTGTTTTATTCTGCAACTCAGAAGGTTTTTTTTTAAAGACTGCCGAACATCTCTGACTCTGCTTTCCTCACGGAGAAAGAATGGGTGAATAGCAAAACTGTCAGAGCAGAGAGCTGTGTGTGTGCGTGCGTGCGTGCGTGTGTGTGTGTGTGCGCGTGTGGAGTGCAGAGGGACTGAATGGCAGCCAGTAGCCTGCTGATCTAGCGCAGGTGCAGGGAAGGGAAGCGGGCGCTGTGTGTGGAGAGGGCGCTCTCACCCCCACACACACACACACACACACACACACACACACACACACACACACTCACTTCCACTGAATAGGACCACACACTGACACAGACCAGCATGCCATCAGCCTCGCGCTGCTCTCGGCCTGCATTCTCAGAGGTTCGAGGCCTCTGCAACACCCCCCCCCCCCTCCTCCGCCACCACGTCACCAGCGGTTCGAGCTCCGTTTATCATTTCTGCTCATTGATGCTGACAGCTTTATAGAGCGCAATCATTAAAGGAATGCACGGTTGCAATGGATCAACAACTCTGTGTGTTGTTAATGTAACTATAACTTACTGTCTGATAGGCAACACCTGCACCAGCTCCAACATTGGTTACGTTATGGAAAAATACTTTTTTGGCTACATTTCCATCCATTTCCATACTTTTATTTAACATTTTAATTGAGTATTTCTTTCTTTTGGGGCATTAAGGGGGGGGGGGCATCTTTACACAGTACCATCACTAACTTTTTAATGTCTGATGATTGTGGCCGTGATGGACTACACAGGCTGTAGGCCAGCATACTAGTTTAACATACTGGTAAGGTTCCCACCAGACAGAATGTTTATAGACATTCTACTTTAAGTATTTATTAATGAAATAATGAATTCAATAATACACGGGATGGATGTGTGGGGGGGAACTAATGTCTCGAAGAAGACTTGTGTTAACAGTTCTAAAAGAGTTTTCAGTCCTCTTATAACATATCGTGATAGGCTACTATTTTGCTTGTTGAAGAGATTAGCCCCGAGAAAGTGCGAGACCGAAGAAGGGGGGGCAAACAACAATTTAAGGCCTGTTGTTGTAGTGTAGTGCTAAAACCGATCTGATCTCTGCCATGAAGAGAACTCGGTCCCTTATAAATCAGCTCAAAAGAAAAAGCTGCTTTTTCTCCACAATGTTTAAGTAACATAATAGTATTACTCCTTTAGGCTACTGAGTGTATTTCTTATTAATTGAAAACGTAACTGCTACAATTAGGCCTGTCTGCTATTCAGATACACGATAATACCAGGAGACCCCAACTCCACTGTTGTTTTCAAATATTTATATTCATTTATTATTATTTGTACATTTTTATTTGATCTGGTTTGTTCTCCATACTCTATACGAGTGATTAAAATGGTGATACTGAAAACCAAGTGCTGTTATAATCACGGATTTTCGCGTGCTGTATTTCAATGTGAAGATTAATTTTCCCTATAAAATACAAGTGTCAATGTGCACATTGTCTTATAACTAATTCGAGTTAATACAGTCATAATGACAGTATAACGACACGCTAATTTGCCTTTTTTCCTTCACAACAATGCTACCAGATCAGCATCTCTTTATGATTTAATAATGTCAAACGCTTGGCTGGCTGTGCTGGCTGCCGAGCCTGCTGGCTGCTGTTGGGAGGAGGACAATGCAGCTCCGATTCACGAGATCTACTCACAGGCTATATGGTCATTGGCAATAAATAGAGTGAGGAGAGGACAGGCTTTTCAGCAGGACATTTTAACAGATTGGGTTTGGAAAAGACACGAGGGGGCTTTTAATGTTCAAACAAACAATCCCTAAATCAAATTGTAAAAAAAGGCAATTATCACCAATAAAAAAAAAAGTCTTATTCTCTTATTTTCAGCTTTTTAGCTCGTTCAGGCAGCATGAGGCAACAGGTGACTGCCTGGATGGGACCAGCCCATCGTGCAGCTACAAGTGAAAGTGGCGCACGCTCTGCTGGTCCTTTGTTGTCGGGAAATTTGGAGACTGTGTTTACTGATGTCCCTCGTCGGGCCTGGGGAGGGGGGGATAGGACAAAGATGGGGGGTGTAGTTTGCACACTCAGTGTAAGCAAAAAAACAACAACCCCCGAATCCGACTTCTTGATATCATTTTTCAAGAAAATAAATGACAATTTCAGCTCAAATCAAAGCCTGAAAATGAAAGAATGTGTTCGTAGTGCATCTATAATCTATAATAGCGCAGTCCATAGCTACATTATCAGACCATTTCTACTTTTTTTTGTCTTTAGACTTTGAAGCAGAACAACAATGTTCCTGCTTCCGTGCGTCACGTCGCTCGTCTGGAACAACATCAGCGGCTTTCCAGGCTGACATGTCCGGCCCAAGGAGCCTGGCAGACCCGGGAGGAGAGATGTGGAGGGGAGAGGAGAAGGAGGGGGGGAAGGCCTTTTGAAAACACAAAATCGTTGCTGGATTCACACAACTTTCTTAAACACTGCAGTGACTGGACAAAGCAAACCCCTCACGAGGTGCAGATTGGGATCCGGTTGGGTGAGGTGTTGCAGCTGATCGTCCGGCCCACGCACAGCTTTGATTTCCGGCACCGTCTCTTGTCAAATCAGGGAGGTCTCGATTTTTCTGCTTCTGGAATCAGCCATTAGACAAATAATGTCGTTTTTCGTTACACAATAGTCTGACAACAAAATAGCAAACACAACATAGCCTGAACTCAATAGCTTTAACTCTTATCTCAAATGTCCAGGAACAAAACGAGAGACAATTGATGATTTTGTTTCACGTTAAAAAGGAAATGTTCCCAAAGATCTAAGATTAAAAAGCGATTATATGAGATGAATTCTGTTTGTATGTGTTGAATGACTTTATTTTTTGCCCATGCAGGCGGTAAAGCTATGGGGCAACATTTAAGCCACCGTGATCTGAAAAGCCTTTTTCTAATTATACTCTCACTGTTGCAAATATGCTTCTTGTGACGGCACCGCATTCAGAGATTCCTTTATAGAGAAGGCTGTTGAGCTGATGGGACTGAATCATCATTAACAAGCCAACAGACACAGGACCCCCCCCCCCCTCGGTCTCATTCCCAGCATAGACACTAACCTCTTTCACTCTGTCATCAGCCTGCCTCTCTCCCTCTCTCTCCCTCTCTCTCCCTCTCTCTCCCTCTCTCTCCCTCCACCGACCCTGGCACACAACAGCACCGTCCATTGTTCCTGAACCCCCCTCCCTCTGCCTGGCCCCCCGACCCAACTGTTGACCAACAACTCCACTCGCACATTAAACGTGGAGGGGGACATCGGGGTAAGGGGTGGGGGTTGATTGTCCTATTTTAGAATATCGCACATTCTGAAATAGTTGAGAAAAAGTGGCTGTAAAAATGTAGACACATGTTTAAGGGTCTCCTAGAGATAACTACTAGGCTGCAGTAAACGCCCATTTCAAGTAAAATGTAACTGTTGAAAATATGGAGAATAAAGGGGACTACTTTAAATTTGTCATTTAAAAAAATCTCGCTTATTATTTCAAAAGTCCCATATTGTGCAAACTGCAGGATGTACACACAGTAGTCACAGTTTGCTCGCCTGTGCTGCGTGTGTCGCTTTCCAGAATAAAAGCTTTAGAAATGGGGGGTTGGGGGG
>NC_048415.1:4455599-4472845 GCF_013103735.1 Etheostoma cragini
CTCGGGGACACGCGCGAGCCTTCTGGATGCATGCTGCAGAAACTGAACGTCGGTGTTAGTTAGTGCGTCTTTACAATAAGACTCAATTTACATCTATCTTAATATTCACATCAGGTGTTTTTCACCATGCTGAATATGAATAACATGGATTTTGATATATTATAATTGTTATATTGTAAACGAGACTGTTGCAAAATCTGGATTTGTCAATATTTACAAATGAAAGACATTGGCTTTTCCCCACTGACCCTACTGTTGTATGTGTAAAAGACTAGTAATAGTAATTAGTGCAAAATCAACCATTTTTCAATTTCAAATATTTATTTTTTATTTTCTGACTTTAGTAAAAAAACAAATATGTAGAATAGTATTGCATTGGGAACATTTCTCAGCCATCAGAGCTTGGTTGAAGATGAGAAAATACAGATTTTTGATATTTAATTTTATATTTTTGAGTTGTTAGAGTGCCCAAAACATGCTTAGTTGGTCTCTGTACACACTAAGATTATTGGTCCGTACAGTTGGATTATTTAAGATCTCTTTACAAACTTATAAACTGCTTTTAACAATGTGTGTAGACTATCACCATCAATGCTTTTCTTTTACAGACTTTAAGGCCAACCAATACTGCTAATATGTTAAAGAAATGATTAAGAAATATTAAATTAGTTTGGAATTGAAGGTGTTTTAGAGTAGATTACATTTCCACACGCCATCAGTCGACGCTGGTAACGTGCGTTCACCCACAGGACAAAGTGTTAATGTGGTTTTAAAGGTAGGCTTACATCACAAAGTGTCACAGAGGTACTGGAGTTGTTCAGAGGCTTTGTCAGTGACGTCAACATGGCAGTACTCTCAGCTTCTCTCACACACACACACACACACACACACACACAATCTATACGTGTAGGCCAAGCACATCCTCCAGACAACACTCCCCACTTGTGTTTCCCCTCAGTCAGCACTTATTGCCTCCTCTCTTCAGGAATCAGATAAAAGAATCCAGGCTCATGATGATGAAAGCATCCTCTAAATGGCATTTGCCAAATGTTTTTGTGTCACATGCTGATGATTTTAGACCCTTCACTGCTGCAATACTGGGCTGTTATAACGAATCATGTTGACACACAGAACATCACCCCATCACATTCCTCCATTGGGAAATGTCATATATCTTACAGTGATGAATTATTCATCTGACCCGCGGACCTCTGCTGGTTTTATTATTGTATTCTACATACTGGCTGAATGAATCACCATTTGTTTTTAACAGCGTGGATCAAAGGATACTCCAAACATTGTGTTCAAGATGAATTCTTCTTCCTTTTCCCCACCAAAATTTCAGTTTGTCCAAACATTTAAGAAAAAACAACTTGATACGAGTGAATTATCCTACAGAAAAACACCCATAAAGCACATTTTCCTAAGCTGATATCCGCAGGAGGGTCCACATTGGGTTGTTGTCAAGAAGGAGATCCCACTTAATTGTTAACCATTTAACATCACGGCTCGTATAAGCTGCTACACGATCGATTTACTGGCACTGTTAATCTTTAAGATGATAATAATGTCCTAATTAGTACGGTAATGTAATCAGACATCTTGTCATCTTTCAGATTATACAGTATGTCACATCTGTAAAGCTCATTTAGATGTTATACATGAGTCTGTTTTGACTGGTTTAGACTGCTATGGCTGATATGAGCCAGCCAGTTATGGTGATAGTAATGCAGTATATAAACTGCCGCTTCTCTGAGATGCAACTACAAGGTGATGTGTCAAATAGTGTCAGTATATTTTATAAAAATGAAACTTTGGAAGAACACTGCGTGGACCCTTCCGTCTGCTTTTCTGCATTTTTTTTGTATAGCTCCTGTGCAGAGCAATCTTCTTTTATGAGGCGTAAAACCTCGTTCCCAGTTGATCGTGTTGACTGTAGTGTAGATTTCGATTGATTGCATCAGTCACTATCAGGCTATTCTGGAGCTGGTGACTCTGAGTTCTCCCCTCTCTCCGACACTGACAGAAGCTGTTGTTGAATGGAAGAGTGGCCTCTTTCAGTGTGGGTGTCCCCTCAGGGCCAACTGGGAGAGATAATCAGACAAGACAGTTACAGACAGACAGGCAGACAGACAGACAGACAGACAGACAGACGGATGCAGTAGACTGAAGTTGTTTCTCCCTGACTTAGACAGTGGCGCATTTGGGAGACTTTTAGATGAGCATTTGTTCATATCCGCAAGTTATGTAAATGTAAATGTAAATGTGCTGTATTTATATAGCGCTTTTCCAGTCTTATGTTTTCACTTTTGTATCATAAACACTTTTCATTTTTGAAAATGTGTTATTTACTGATCCCCCCCCCCCCATTTTTAAAGTCACCAATGAACTCTGTGTAAATCCTGTTAGGAGGGAGAGTATTATTGTCTGTAAATCAGTGGAGCACAGCAACATCCTCTATATCTTTAAGTGATGTCATAAACCATTAAAACATTAGATTAATAGGAGCTAAGTATACTGATCAAATAAAGCTCAAATAAAAGAATTTAAGTCACTAAAACATCAGATTTTAAGTTAGATAAGATATGACCTTACCCTATGTACTGTATGGTTGGTTGGTTGGTTAGTAGTTAGGGCCCATCAGCTGAGCCCAAATGAACACGTGTCATGGACTTCATCTTCTGTCCCACTTAAATCAGTCTTTCTCTTTAAGGAAACCAATAAACATTTCTTTTTCTGTTGCAGCTGAACATAACTGTGCACAGATATCTTTAACTTTTAGTCAAATGCTGGTTCACACAAGGATTTACACTGTACTTGTGTTTCATGAGACAATATCTTCATGTAGTTATCCCTCATGTTTTCCTCGGGTCAGATTTGACCCATTTTCATTTTTTTCATCACAAAAAATGGGTCTTCGTAATAAGCTGAAAATGTCTACATTAGAAATATCAAATAACTTTGGAAAAAGTGACGGAAATGTCAGATAAAGCGATAACGATTGACGGGAAGACAACACAAGGGTTAAATCCCTAAATCATACGACTCACTTTCTCCTCAACAAACTGAACTAACTGCTTTTGTTGCTCCCCGATTAATAGAACATGGCGGACCAGAGGGAGCTTTAATTAAGTGGCTATAGATTGATGTTTTTTAGTTGCTGGAATCATATTTCAAAAGATTGCATGATCATAACTGGCGTCATCTGTGGAAGTTTCCATCACATTTCTAAGTATACGTGCGTGTGTGTGTGTATGTGTGTGTGTGTGTGTGTGTGTGTGTGTGGAAAATATAGGGCAGAGAGGGAGAGGTCTGGCCCAGGTTGGGTTGGGCAGGTCAGTGCAGCAGCATTTGATTGTAAATAAGAGAGGAGTCAGTTCACACGCCGATCAAGTGACTGCCGGGAACAAGCGAGCCATTTGAATCAGGTGGCTATCTCCCTATCTGAGAGATCAGAGCCCTGTCACCCCCCCACCTTCCTCCTCCCTCTACTCTCGTCATTGTGTGTTGCGCAGTAAGGGACACACACACATGCACACAAGTGAAATGACATGTCCCTCCCAGCTGGCTATAAGGGCAGGCAGAGTGGCTGGATGAGATTTCACTGTCTCACGTTATGAGAGGTGAGGAAATGAAGAGAAAGGAAAGGAGAGGAGGAAAGAGGACAGGAATACCCCCTGCGGTATTATAACATCCTGAAACCCCTCCTTTTGTTGGCTCTGCCGGAATTACTGCAAGAAAACAACAAATAGGGTGGAGATGTGAGAGATGCATGTATTGCACTCCATTCAATGCCGTACTTTATTATTATACTACTTTTCTTTAGATTTGAACACTGTGCTCAACGCACTCAAGCTCTGACTTATCAGGGAAAGTGATCTGAACTCTTATTTTCACCATTGATTCATCCGTCAATTATGTTTTCAATTTGTGTCTTTCAATTGCTTGTTTTGTCAAACCAACTGCCCAAACCCCAAAAAAAAAAATATGTTTTAAAAAGCAGTAAATCCTCCCATTTGAGTAGCTGAAATCAGCAAATGTTTTGGCTTCTTTGCTTGATAAATGACTTAATAATTGATTTTCCAAATCAATAGCAATTAATGTCTTTTTTGTAATTGATTAATCAACTTATCATTTAAGCACTAAAGTAAGTTGTAATCTTTAAATATATAAATGATTATACGTTGGGCTTTGACCATAACACTACAGGAAACCAGAGCATGATTTTCATTTATCTGGTTGTCACAAAAAAGGCCGATGAAAAATGGATCAAATAAAAAACACACACACACAATCACACACACATCTTTTATGTTGCGTCTCGACAACGACCCCCAGGGGAGACGATGATGTGTGACAGCTGCTGCTTGTTTATATTGATTAAATGACAGCCAGGATCATTTACCGATTTACCGACTGACAGAGCTCAAACGTGCGCGGCAGCCCTGAGGGAGAGCTCAGGATGGTTAGCCTGGACAGCCTGCCGTTTCTGTTCAGAACATCATCTCTGTCCCACTGTGACCCCACAGGACACATTAGATTACACTCTTCATGTTTGATGTTCAAGACAATCAATACAATAACTTGTTTACAAGGGACAAATGCATGTTTGAAGATAAAATTAAAGAGAGATAAAAGACCACTTAGAGTATATTATTCCTGTATACTAAAGTTATTGTAACTTAATCTCAGATTTTGGCAATAAAAGTTGTGTGGTAATGGTAAAGGATGACGCCCAAAATTACCAAATAAGACTCAGGTTGTTAAAACGGTAGTTTGCTTCAAAATGTGTTTAAATAGAAACCATAAACACAGCCATCGTTAGGCTGAGAGAAGCTCTGTGATTAATAAAATGTCAGTATACAACAGAAGTACATTTCAGGACCGACCACGGCAGAGTAAAAAATATCAAAATAGAGCAACATTGTGCAAAAAACAGAATATTATATGAAAGGACACAATTAAACAAAAAATGTTACAAAAACAAGAGGCGGATGTGTTAATGATACATACTTGCATAAAGGATTTTATCCAACCAATACCACGAAGAAAAGTCTTTACAAAATCATGCTGCTACTGTTTGACAAGCTCCATATGTAAAAACTGCACTCGCACTTTTTTTTGAATGAGGTGAGGAGGTCAATGTGGATTTGGAGCTTTTCAGCGGCCTGTCAGGTCTTCTTGTTGAAGCAGAAAAGGTTTAATAAAAGAATCCTTTAAGAACAGTTTATATGAAGAAGACGTACAGGCTAGTTCAACACAAGACAGGACATGAAAGGGATGGTTATGATAGGACAGGACAAGGTAAAACTGGACGGGACATGGCAAGAAAAGAACAAGACCCGCCAGGACAGTATGTTATGTGATAGAACAAGACAGGAAATAATGGATCAGGACACTACAGGACAGGGAAGGACTGTTTATGATTGGACATGGCAGAAAAGGGCAGAGACAGAACAGGATATAGGGCATGATGTGGAGGCAGAGCAGGTCTGGGTGTTGTATGTAGTATGACAGAACGGGAAACTGAATGATAGGACAAGACAGGACAAAAGGGGCTTATAGGAGAATACTGGACACAAAAAAACAGACATTAATGGACAGAGCAAAGGGCAAGGATGTGATAGGACGAGACAGTATATCACTGGACAGAAGAGTGAAGGATAGTACAAGAAAAGACACTGTAAACAATGCTGTCTCTTTTCCATCTTTTAGTTTTATGTCCCTGTCCATGTCTGGTGAGTCAACAACACTGGCAGTACTGGGACAGAGTGGACATCTACTGCTGCCAACTGTCCCAGTACTGAGAGTGTTAGGATCGTTGGGTGTGTGTGGCCTTGGGAACGAGCCAGGTGAGGCTGTTGAGCACAGATTAAAGCAGAGATGGATCAATCACTTGAGACTCTGGGGCTGGTGAGTGACAGCTAGCCTGGGGACACAAACATGGACACTATTGATTTTGAGTCTCCTTCCATCAGATCTCCCTGAATTGCTCTTCTCAAGGCGAATGCACACAGTCAAACATTTACAATTGCATATACACACACACACACACAATGATGATTCTGTAGATTTTGTTTCCTTAACTCTGTCTTTCCATCTCCCCCTGTCTCTGTGTCACACACACTTACTTAGTCTTGTTAGGACTCTTGCTGTGTGTGAATCTCTCTAAGTAGGAATGGCCCTCCGGCCATGTTTTTTAAAGGGCCTACAGGATATTTAGCAGCATGGAGGGAGGTCTCTATGGCACTTGAAGGAAGCTATTAGCAGTAAAATGCCATATACTAAGTAGTTTACAGCTTGTGAAGAAGTGCTGCATAAAAAAGTTCAAACTTCATACAAAAACAAGAAATCACGACGAGTTGTAAAAGATCTAACAAACAGAGCTTATATAAAAGACAAAAGTAGAAATGTGAATTCAAGGATAAACTAACACTAAGCTTGACTGGATTCTGCGGAGATATTTTTTTTAAATGTTAGTATCAATCTATTTTAATTTAAAAGTTTTCTTTTAATGAAATTCTCAATGTTCCTCAACATCGAAATCCGGTAGTCTTCCTAATAAAAACAGTACAATAGGTCAATGTTGTGGCCAGCAGTTGAAACTTTTAACCTTTTTTCTGAGAATTTGTATTTCTCCCTGTCAGTTTGGTATATGAATAGCTCTAAATCCTACAATACCCATTAGCCTCGAACATGGAAGAAGACAGAAACAGAGCTGTATTTTTTTTTTGAACACTTTTTCATTACAGTTGTGAATAGAAACTGCCACGTCCTTCATCTAGAATGAGAATGTGTTGTCCCAGGGAAAACGACGGAATCACGACAATGTTATAGAGCAATAAGGTCAACAGATGAAGAAGGTCAAGGTGGTTGGATGAATGCATAACACACACTGGACTTTAACACGGGAGACGGTTGTTCGCTTTCCTCAGTCTACTGACACTTAATGTTGATGTCTGTTAACCATGACCAGGACCTCTCCCGACCTTAACCAAGTAGTTAACAACAATGTTTCCCCAACATCAACCATCTTGTTTTTGTGGTTATAAACCAAACCTGATCAGAGTGTCATGTGTCATTCTGGAAGGCAATTACAAACAACATATTGGTCCAGAATCTGATGGTACATGTTTCAGGTTTCAGCTCGCTGTAGCCAAAATGTTAGTTCTGTGATTTAGTTTCTTACTGAAAGAAGACAAGATACAGACGTTTTCAATCACACTTGCTCAACATTTGTAGTGATGAGACCAGAGAGAGAGTTTTGTGTTTATCCAATCCACGTCACCTTACGTTGTCTGTGGAGAAAAGGAGCAGGACATTTACTTCTGGAATGCCTGAAAATAACTTTTTCCCACTTTGTAATAGCAGAAAGGACACAATGTGCCTTGAACAAAAGTTTTTTTGACACACAGTATCATCAGAAGAGGGGAAAAAAATAAAATCTAGAAACAAACAAACCAAACAGCCTCAGTGTGGCAGTGGATGATGGGAGGGGACGTCTGTATTGGGAGCAGTGGCCTAATAAGGTTAAATACCAGACTGTGAATAATCTCTCAGTAAACTGTCTACTCATGGAAAACACAGAGATGCAACAGCAGCAAGTCTCGCTTTCTGCCAGGCTGCCCTCCCTCTGCCTCCCCGCCTCTCTCTCTCTCTCTCTGTCCACAGTGTTCTGTCTTTCTCTTCTTTCTTTACTTTCTCGCTCCTGCTCTCCTCACCCTCCTCCTCACTCCTCGTCTCGTCTCAGTAAGTAGGATAAAGCTTGGAGAGCTCTGTCGTCGTGGTAACTGCCACAAGTATTCAGTTTGAAGTTTGAGGAGGTCAGTTTGCGGGTCGCACGCACGCACAAACCCACGCACACATGCACCCCCACCACACACACACACACACACACACACACACACACACACAAACACACACACACACACACACACACACACACACAGACGACCAGAGGGTGAGTAGGTCCAGGCCCCCATATGGGCCCTAGCCCTTATACATGAAAGGATGAGGAGGGGGAATAAATGTTTTTGAAGGGCAGGGGCCAGTGCAAAGCCCTGCATCTGAAACAGTTGTGGTACCAGAACCTTTTCTATCTCCGGGACTGAAATTAAGCTGATTATGAGTGTTGGAATATCTGAATCTGAATTACTCTTTGTTGTAATTGGATTTTTTGCAGTTCAGTTGCCCTGATGTTCATTTCCATCCCTCTGATGATGATTCTTTATAGTCCTCTTCATGTTCAACGGTGTATTATCCAAACCATCTTTGGAAAATTAAAGAAAACCTAAGCATCCCCTAATAAAAGTAAAGCAAATTAATCAAAACCACAATGTAAAATACTCTACTACAATCTAAAGTAAGTCTTAATCTTTAATTGAATTTAACTCTCCTAGTTCAACTCTCCTCTTCAAGTTGGTTTTACTTTCCTAAAAACCAGTGGTTAAAAAGGTATTTACATCTATTACTCTAAAATAAGAGAAGCAATAACACCCTATAAAAGTAAAAAGCTACAGTGGTACATTTCACTTAGGCAAAAGTACAGTAACAGAATAACTATTGTTGACTTATTATTACAGAAGCATTGACATTAAAGCGTAACTCTCACCAAAATGCAACCTAGGGTCTTTTTGTGAATGCATCTGAGTCAAACTTTTAAAAGCATTAGTAGGACGGAAGCACCACCTTTAGATTTACAGTATTCTTGTTTTCGGCCAAATGGCCTTCTGAATGGGAGAGCTAGGGGCACTACTATGATGGCATCAAAATCACCATTTAAGAAGGGTGATACACCATGACACTTTGCTCAAAGTTTCACTAGGGGCTCTACATATGAACTCGAGCATTGAAAAAAGTGGGGCTTCCGTCCTAATTATGCTTTTAAATGAAAGTTTGACTCGGGGACATTCACAAAAAGACCCTAGGTTGCATTTTGGTCAGAGTTTTGCTTTAGGCAGCATTTAATATTGTAGCTGGTTAGTGTGGAGCTGATTTATACTTTTCAACTTGTTTACAGCCTGTTAGGTAGTATAATCATATTTTATAAACCTTCAAACTTAATTTACGAAGTAACTATGAACTGTGCTGACTAATAAATGTTGTATGATATTATATATTCCTCATAAATGATGGTTATTCAGTACTAGTATAACGTCGTGGAAATATGGAAATGAGTAGAGTGCATGACTAAATGTACAAACAAAAAGTTAACGCTGGACAATTAATTTACATCTCTCTGGCTCTAAGCGGATTCAAACCGTCCAGAGTAAGTAGAGTAACGTTTTCAGGAATTATATAGTATGACAGAACCAGTAGGCCTACATCATGGACAGTACAGGACAGGACCAGTGCATTAATTCTGGCTCAACCGAGGTCCAACGCTCATCAATGTTTTTGTGCTATTGTCAATTGTATTTGCCTTGACTGTGGGCCAAAATCTCTCCATTCACATAAACAGCTCTAGCTGGGGTTAGACTCACATGGACATCTTGAACACTCTGGGCATTGGGAAGTAGTTTTACACCATGAAATACAGAGGTCCTCCACTGCCACCAAACTGCCACTACTGGTGCAGGTGCAGTCCCCTCACTCTCACATACTGTAGCAGTGTTAACTCGTGTCTACCGGATCTGTCCTCTGTGCTACAAAAACAGCAAGTAGTATTTTCTGTGGGGTGGATGACGTGGGCATTGGATCACAAATTAAGTTTTAATTCTTGTGGCATTCATTATTTGTGTTTAAAGGCCAGTGAGGCTGCATTCATGTCATTTCATTTCTGGCAAGAGGAAAGGGAAACTGTTGTTATCCGAGCAGTTTGCAGCAGTGATCATTCTCGTCTACGTGAACCATACGTTTATAACTTTCTTAACTTCTTTTTCACCCCTCTGTGTCTCTCTCTCTCTGTCTCTATCCTGGGTGGTTTCTGATGTAAATGTTTTTAGTCAGTTGGCGGCTGAGTCTCAGCAGGTGGTCCACCAAATCCACCGTAACCCCCGGCAACCCCTGTCCAGCCAATCCAAACGCTGCCCTGCCCGCCACTCCGCTTAGTTAGCCCTGACAGGACCGTGTGTGTGTGTGTGTGTGTGTGTGTGTGTGTTTAGCAGCACTCAGAGGACGGGGCGTGTTCTTGGAGTGGTCATTAAAAGTTTATTAAAAAGTCTTCAACCGTTGGGAAAATGTGTTTGAGTATCAAGGAGCATGTATGCAATTGTGCTTTCTCTGTGTGTGTGTGTGTGTGTGTGTGTGTGTGAGTGACTAAGCTCACTACTACAGCTATATCCTTACCTCAGAAACATAACTTGTTCTCCTCTGTGATGAAACTCTGTCACTGAGTTATCACTCTGATCTATTACTTTGTCAGGCTGCTGAATGCAAGAGATGTACTGTATATTCCGCTTTTTTGCATGTTGCTGTCAGGCATTCTGGGAAATGTATTGAGTCTGTCAATCCCTGACGTAGTGAACAATCTACTTTGAGAGGCAGAAGGTACACCAAAAAGTATTTTGCACTTAAAACATAACATCTGAATAACTTTGCTGTAAACTAAAGATGATAAGTCTTTAATGAGCATCACATGTACCTGGGTCTCTATGCCTTCCGCGTCCCTTTGCTGCATGTCTTCCACCTCTCTCTTCCCTTCCTTGTCTTGAAGCTATTCTGTCAATTAAAGGCCATAAAAGCCCCAAAAACAATCTTAAAAACACTTTTTGAATGAGTTGTCTCAGAAACACAAAAACAACAGGCCCAGTTTCTTCATAAACTTTAAACATAAACTTTATACACCCTGAGCTTGGGCGTCTGGTTAGCTCACCCGGTAGAGCGGGTGCACATAAATAGAAGTTTACTCCTCTCTGCAGCGGTCGGGGGTTCGACTCCGACCTGCTGCCCTTGGCTGCATGTCATTCCCCCTCTCTCTCCCCTTTCATGCCCAAACTGTCCTATACAAATAAAGGCCTGAAACAATATCCAAAAAATCATCTTTAAATTAAAAAAAATACTACAGATATATTTAGTATAGAGTTTATTTTACATCTGTGAAATAAACATCTGTACATCACTACGTCAGATAAGGGCTTAAACCTTGTTTGTGTTCCCATCAAACATGCAACTTTTTGTTTTTCTGCGTCAACATTATGACGTTTTTGTCGCTTTTATCCAAGTATTTCTGTCACTTTTTCCAATGTTTTTATAAAACAAATTCTGCGCCTTTTGACATTTTTGTGGACTTTTTCCTGCATTTTTTATGCTTTTCCAAATTGTTTAAATCTTTTTTTCAACCTTCTTTTATCGTCTTTTTTTTCAAATGCTATAAAATTAAATAAACCTCCCAACTTAAATAAAGTAGGGAACTGGTCGTTTATTTTTCTTGTGAAGAGTGTTGTAGAGAACCATCCTTTATGTTGTTGAGAAAAAACAACACATTTCTGATATTGTTAACTTTTTGAGAAAGGGTCAAATTTGACCCGAGGACATCAGGAGGGTTAAAACTTCCTGCACATTGGTGGAAGCAGCAGAAAGTCTTTATTTTGAATTCTATGAATCCACATTTCTTTTCTTTATGCCCTCCCTCTGTCTTTTTTCTTTCCCTCCTTGTGTGAGTGATGTGCTAACGAGGATGGCGATCTCTTGCAGACATTTCTTTTCTATGCGAGTGACAGAGGCAGCGGATGGATGGTGTAAATGTCCGAGCTATCATCATCTTTGATAGGCTTTGAGTGGTTCTGAGTGCTGGGTCCACCCCAAATGCTTCCCTGGGTCATAAGGAGCAGTGTGTTTGTGTGGCGGTGTGTTTATGTATGTGTGCATGTTGTGTGTATCTCAGGATCTCTGCGTGCGGTTATGTGTTTGTATGTGTAACTCCCTGTATGCCCTACAAATGACAAAACCATACCAGTGCATCAAGTGGTTTTAGAGACTGTAATTCAGCTTAAGGAAACAGGTTGAAACTGTGTCCCCAATGCAATTGCCCTGCTAAAGTGTTCTTAAGCAAGGCACTGAGAATTTTCATACAATAGATATTGTGACTATGATTCATTAATATCTGTGCATATAAACAATTAAATGGTGGAAAAGGTTGATCAAGATCCTGTATCTTTCTTCTTAACAACCAAATGCAACCAATAAACAACTCAATAATAAAGAAAAAATGGCTTCTCATTTCCTCCAGACTTCAGAGGAAGTGTCATCAACCCGATTACCCGACTCCTCCCACTCTTCTCTGAGCTCCATACATACCAAAGACAGCACTGGAGGGAAGAGAAAGGCTCCCAGTTAATGTTTAACCAGGCTGTGTAAAGACAGAGTTAGATAGCTGAGCTTATGAGCAAATAGACTGTGTGTGTGTGTGTGTGTGTGTGTGTGTGTGTGTGTGTGTGTGTGTGTGTGTGTGTGTGTGTGTGTGTGTGTGTGTGTGTGTGTGTGTGTGTGTAAAACAAGGTATGGTAGGCTAATACTGCATTTCGGAAAAAGCCATGAAATACTGCAAAAAACATGTAACTATAATCTGACTTAAAAATAATAAACTATTCTATGTTCAACGGGTAGGTGTCAAAAGATTAGTTATACTGTATAATCAACATATAGGAAGCTCTTAGGAAACATTCTCAAGTTATCTCATAACTGAAATGAAATCTCAAGTTAGTGATTGACCGTGTAGTTGTTGATATTGATAAGACCAGGCTTCATGAGGTCATAAAAACATATCAACAGGTGGAAGACTATGTAAAATGTATATTTAAAGTACAGTTGTCAATCGGAGATTCTGCAAGAGGCTAAATATAGCTCCGAAAATGATGATCACACTGCACCCTTTGTTAGGCGGTGTGTGTGTGCACCCATAAATGCATACATGGATTTCTGCATGTGTGTTGAAAAGAGAAAAAGCTCTTTTTTTGGCCAAGTTGGCAGTACTTGCACTGTGTGTGTGTGTGTGTGTGTGTGTGAGAGAGTGTGTGTTGGTGTGTGTGTGTTGGTGTTGGTGTTTTGTATAGAAAGTGCTGCGTGCAGTAGAATGGGGGATTTGGTGCCATCAGCACAGTGATGTCAGCACACAGAGACAAACAAAGCCAGAATCCAAACCCTCTTCCAACTACCCACAATCCCCCTGGACACTGTGGAGGGCCCTGCCTGGGGACCCGCTGCCATTAACACACAGAAACTAAGTAACAACATACAAACATACACAAAGTAACACATATACAGTTGCGTTCACAAAGTCTGTTAACCACGCTAATACTGCAATACCATACATACAGTACATACACACATACATGTAGTTGAGGCAGCATTACTCAAGCACACTTGTGCTGTGTATAACTCAACTGTGCATACATGTGTACGGACACATATTCAAACATATACCAGTATGCACGGTGGATAGAGGGATAGAAATGAATTGTATAATTGGTCATCAGCAATCATTCCTCACGTTAATTTACACGGGACTGTCTGCGTAATTTGGTTCATACGTAATATTCCATTCTGAAAACTGTTAAGTAAAGTACTTTTTAGCAAAGTTAAATCAACTATGAAGTACTTGTAGGGAACTCTCTGTGTTAACTCTGTAACAGCAGTGAGTGAGCAGTCAAATCAGAAACACACCTGTGTTTGCTTTGGGCTGGCCCTCAGCCACTGCGCACCAGCCTCAGCCACATGCCTTGCAAATGGGGGATGACATTACTGTTGTTGTATTCGTGGTGGAGTTCATATGAATATACTGGGACTGCACTGAGGCGTTAACATAGATATAACATGTTTAGGTAATTCAATAGCACAGGCTGTTTGATGGAAATGCTTATCTTAAGGGGCCAGAAAGTCAAGTCAAACTACAATGGCGGACAACTTAGAGATGCTAACAATAACAACTACAAAATATCAGCTGCTTCAAATCAGAAATATCAATATTAGATTTGCATACACTGGTAGCACTGTTCTCGACAGGTTTACGGTTACCTTTCTCCCCGCTGCCATGACGGTTAGGTTGTGGTGGCCATGTAACTGTACTCTATACATTTTCTAGTTGAGTGGCTTGGCAGTAATACTACCTTGCTGTACCCATTAAGCTACATGGGAATTTAACCCTGAACCCCCACTGGCTACTTAAACAGTCTTACCATACCTCGTAATACTGATGTGTTACACACCATTTTCATGTGGAACCACGGTAACATTTGTTTACACTTGACCTTGTCATGCCCACACACTATATAAAAAAACCAGCTAAGTCTCCAGAGAAATTACTTTAACGTTAAAAACTCTGCAGTACTCAGTTTACATCCAATGCCAACATTTAGTGCAAATGAATAAGGTAGTGTGCCTTTATCTAAAGAAACAAAAAGTGATACTTTTCACATGAGATTATATTTATTAAATTACTATACTATTATAATATTGTAGTTCGATGCACACATATAGTAAGAGCCATTTAAGTCAGGTTTTATCCAAATGTAGCTCAAATTGTAATTAATTTCCAGAAAATTAGCAAAACAACGTGTTAATGAGTGCCTATTTACATCCATTAAAGGTGCCCTGCCACACAAAACCTTTTTTATTTGCATTTTTTGAAATATGTTAGTCAATATGTGTTTGTTTTAGGTCGTGAATGTGAAAATGAACTGCTACCTCCTCCGTCAGCTCTAGCCAGTGAAAAGAAATACAAGGAGAAATCAGACCAATTACAACAGCTGGTCAGTCTGACGTCATGTAGCCTGAGTTTATTACAGTTCATGAGCCAGCCCAGTTGCGCTAGGTAAATGATGCTGAGAGGCAGGCTCTCATTGGCTAGCTGTTAGCCAGTCAGAGTCAAGCAGCTTAGCTCGTTGAATATTGATGAGAACTGATACAAATGGAGCGGAGTCGTCCTGCAGGCTTTCTATACCACACTAGAATGGCTTGAAACAAGGTAACCACGGTATTTTTTCCCAAAAAATGTTTTACGGAGTCCATGGTAGAACTTCCGATATTACCAAAAAGTAATGAAAGATGTGTGGCAGGGCACCTTTAATGTTATGAGACTTTTAGGAGTTGGGCGCTGGTGGTATTAATGCTGCAGTTTTTTTAATAAGCAAATTAAAAATGCACCTAAAACAGGTGGATGAAAACTTGAAACTTGAAAATTATTGAATATTTAAAAACTTCAAATCACTGAATGCAATTTTTTAGAATTTTCCAATATCAAGGTTATGTTTAGTGAAAGGGTCTATCAGAGGGTGCAATGTTTTTGGTAAACATTTTTAATACCATACAATAGGTAACTTAATTGTTATTTTTATTTTAACAGAACAGATAATAAAGAAGACATCACTGTAGTTAATTAATAATAAAAAGAATGTGTCTCCTTGAGAGATTTACAAGAAAGAAAACTCTGAAAAAGCTGTTATTTTCAGAGTGTTAGTGACTTTTGGGTTGCATTAAAATGTTTGCTGTGTGAATAAAACATGAATGTTGACCCTTTTATTGTCTTAAGAAGTTTCTGTAAAACAGCGTCACGTCAGATCGCACCATGTCAGCTGGCAGCAACTATCTGAAAGAACTGTGAAGCTTTCTGTTTCAATGCTACCATCTCTTCGTCGAACTGTTACACAACAATTAGCAACTGTTGCTGTTTGTTTCTGCTCTTTAAATGCCCTTCTGTCAAAAACAGTTGGAGACAGACTGGGGCTGATAGTGTTTGTGGGTGTGTTTGTGTGTTGCTTTTTTGGGCTGTGGGATGAGGGTAGCTGGGCATACTGGACCAAAACAGGTCTTCATTGTGCTGCAGGAGGAAGAGCTGGGTCGTGCAGCACCCTATTCAGCCAAGTTGTTTGTGTGTGTGTGTGTGTCTGTGTATGTGTATGTGCGTTCTTCAGATTCAGTTAGTTGTTAGATGTGCTTCAGTTTGACACCAAGGAGTTAACTTTTATTTTCTTTTGTAACTAAACTTTACTGCAGTGAAATGACAGAAGGGAGTTTGTGACTTACTAGCCTAGATACTTTTTTCCTGCTAACACAACCTTGGATCAGGAAGCAGTGTGAACTGTTGCGTGTGTGTGTTTGCAAGGATTCACTGTGAACTTTTAATCTGCAGCTTTTCACCAAAGCTAAGTGAAATCTTCGGACGCAGCCATTCTACTTAATACATTAAAATAATAGTTCTGTGGTGCTTCGTACAGCGCTGCTCACCTGTCAAACTAGTCTGAGCGTCTTTAAAGATGAAGACAACGACGATGACATAATTAACCCCGCAAGGGGAAGTTACATTTTTACACTCTTTTGGGTAACTTGTTACAGTTACCCACCCAGGCCCTTTCATGAGGATGTTCTTAATGACAACCTGCAACACTGCTCTTAAGATTTTGCAACTTTTGTTGTAATATCAGCTACACAGTACAAAAATCATCACTCAATCATCACTATTTTTTTCATTTTCTTTTTGTTTCCCCAGTGATGTAACAGAAGAGTGAAGACACAATCAAAAGACCAGAAAATGCATAAAGTGGAGGGAAAATGGGAACTGGTAGGTACACACACACACACACACACACACACACACACACACACACACACACACACACACACACACACACACACACACACACACACAGTGAGTCCCATAGAGAGACACAGTAATGCCCTGGAGGGTGCCAGTCATGCCCAGCTTCCGCTGCGCTCTAAATTGAGCGTGGCACAGAGTGTATGAAGTCAGCCGTCTGGAAGAGAGCCAAGCATTGTTCCTCCGAGCAGCTGGATGGTAATTACTAGAAAGAGAGAGAGACTGAGAGAGAGAGGGAAGCCCTGCCACCTCACTACTGTTGCTACTGCTTTCTCTCCTGGCGCATGTATCATACTGGATCACATTTATAAGTAAACACATATTGATTGTCCATAGTTAACCTGCAATTAGTCACACATTTTTGATCTGCTCTAAATGTACTTTAAAATGGATACTTTTTAAGTTTGCAATTCTCTTATCAAAATGGGAGCGGACAAATCTGCCTGCTTAATGCAAATGTTTAATATTGCAACAATCCAAAACTATGACACATGCCATGTAGAATATTCCTCAAAATAACCTCAAAAGTACTGAATGCTCAAAAAACCATCCAGCGTGGTGGCCATCCAGCGTGGTGGCCATCCAGCGTGGTGGCTATCCTTCGTGGTGGCCATCCAGCGTGGTGGCCATCCAGCGTGGTGGCCATCCAGCGTGGTGGCCATCCAGCGTGGTGGCCATCTAGCGTGGTGGCCATCCAGCGTGGTGGCCATCTAGC
>NC_048415.1:4472945-4488822 GCF_013103735.1 Etheostoma cragini
TGGCTATCCAGCGTGGTGGCTATCCAGCGTGGTGGCTATCCAGCGTGGTGGCTATCCAGCGTGGTGGCTATCCAGCGTCGTGGCCATCCAGCGTGGTGGCCATCCAGCGTCGTGGCTATCCAGCGTCGTGGCCATCCAGCGTCGTGGCCATCCAGCGTGGTGGCCATCCAGCGTGGGGTGCCTTGGCGAGGGGGAGGAGGGCTCCCTGCTGTATGCTTGGCCATCAAGTGTTAACACTCGGCTTACATTCACATCAACAGTACATGCAAATAATATGTCGATAGACTCCTAGCTCTTTTTGTCAGTTAATTTTTTTACGTGCGATTAAAGGACAATTCCGGCCCAAAAGGAACCTAGGGGTTTATGATACGTGTACCGAGTCGGCCGTTCTCTGGGACATTTTCATGCCAATCGAATTTGTCCCACCGTAAACCGCTGATTACCTTATAACGCTAGTAGTCAGGGCATGGAGGAAGCAAAAATATTTTTTTTCTGTACCCCTAACAAGGCTCAAAATAGCACTCCACTTCCAACGTAGCATAATGAGGGTCCCTACATGTAAACCAAACACCGTTTGTTAAACTGCATGTAAACGCAGTGTGATATGTGGTTGAAAGATTCAGAAAAATATTATATAAAGAGTAGTAAAGCTTGACTTAATTACAGTTTAAAGTACAAACAACTCCAATGTGCAGGAGAAAATACGTGTTTCCATTTTGCTTTTTATGTAAGAACACAGTTAATGCAAACTAGCTGGACCAATAAACATATTAAAGCAGCGTCACCATCATTAATCCTTGAAACAACCTGAAAGCTGATGCTTAATGACACACAATAGGTTCACATTCGATCATCATGTAAGAGAGGTACTTAGATTTATAGCCAAGAAGTAAGCCTACAATGTTGTAGTCTGAAACCAAACAGAAGCCAGTGCAGAGATCTGAGAACACATGCTATGGGATTAAATCTAGTCTTGTCACGACTTTAAATTTAGCTGTAGTGGGCCTGCATTTGACAAGAGAGACTAACAATGACATACAATTATTGAATAAACAGTATATAACTGAAAAACATGCATAAACAAAACTATCTGCATAATAAAAACTTACTGAAAGACCCCCTATCCTAGACTACAGTAAATTTCCGATAACAAACCTACATTAACCAAAACTTCTATGTAAGTGAAATCCTTCCCTTATTATCTGCGTAATTACCATGTTTTCTGCAACTCTGAGCATGTGTGTTGTTATTTAGCAATGTCAAAAAAGAAAAGCGATATATACATTAAGATACATATGATGATGGTGGAAGGGGTGGAGAGAGCTTTGTAACCATCCAGGCCTGAGGAATGTGTCAACTTGCTGTCAACTATGTGTTGCTTTGTCATGGGACCGCAGAGCACTGGAAACACGTAAAGATGCCTTTTTCACACCTTCGACTCCTTCCTCCCTCCCTCCCTCTTTCTCCCACAGCCCCTCTCCTCCCCCTTCTTCCCCACACTCACACAGTGGCAGCAGTAGCCAGGCCAGTGCGAGTGCAGCTGTGACCAGAACAATAGCATTCCTCAGGTTTTAAACGCCTGGCACTTAGATTCCTAACAGTCAAATTCCTGGCAGGGAGAAGCTGGGGGTTGCTATAGGACAACGAGAGCTGTGAGACGCCTTGTAAGGAGACGTACAGCTGTAAAGCGCTGTGTGATTTGTGTTTTTTATGAGAAGGATGGATGGGTTCACGGGGGGAAGCTCTTTTGTGCCACCTCACGTCCTCTTTTCCTCAGACGAGACATTTCCAACACTCCGATTGAAGCAGTTTAGTTTGAGAGGCGTCCTGCTGCTTTGTCCGGGCATCATGTGTCGATAAAGGCACCTGTTAGGTCAACATGTGTGTCTTGTAATGCGTTTTTGGCACATGTGGTGCCAAAAACGACACAGATGTGTTGAAAACAACACATTAGTTTTAAGAGTGTTAAATGAGGTGTTAGCAAAGGAAACAAACAGGGATATGTTGTGTATGTATGGCAGTCAGGTACAGTATATCCCATTTTGCATATTCTCCTGTCTAACATTTTTATCTTTCAACCAGTGAAGAAATGGATCTTTCAACAGAGAAACAAACAAATAGTGTTGTTTCTGATCTAGCTAGTTTGCTTCTTACATAAGATGTTTTACACGTCTATATACAGGTTTTTATTAACACGTTTCTTTTCTCCAAATTTTCTCACAGTTTATTCATCTTTTTCCAACAAGAATGCCTTTATTTTGAAATCCTGTGGATAGGTGATTTTCAATGTTAGTCAGAAAAAATGAAAAGCCCAAATGCTGTGCTCCTTACTTCATGTGTGCTTCCTCTGGTGGCTTCATTGCATCACTGAGCTGCACAACTATCAGCCCATCTGAAATAACCCCAAAAATAATGATTCTCTCATTAACCACGCCTGTTTCACAATTTAAATATAAATGAATCTAATTTAGAAAACCTCGGCCATGATGAAGGAGACTCATTTAGAGGCAATCTAAAATTAATGAGGGCATCTAGAGAGATAGAGACAGAGAGAGAGTGGAGAGGGGCCCTGCGTGGCTTAACAGATACCGGAGTTAACAAGCTACTGTACTTTAAACACTGGAAAATCCCCATTAGTTTTAAATTTAACACACTACTGTACTCTGAATGCAAGCAAAAGAGCTTTAATGTTAGTTCAAACACATCATACGACGTCTTTACACTGACTCTTGGCCTCTAGCTGTCAAACTTAATCAGACTCTGCCTGGTCAAACAGAATTATAATATCCTGGACATTTTTTTAATACAATGACATGTGAATATGTTTTGCATTTTTGCAGGAATCAAACCTGACACCTGAATGCTTTCAGATTTGCATTCACAGTTAAACTTCAATTTCCTGTATAGAAATACAGAGCTAGCAGAAGATGTAAAAGTTCCTGATGATGGATTCTGCTTCAGTAAAACTTCCAAATAATTAGTTTTGCAATATATTGGACTATTTCCATTTTAACATGGCAGCAAGGGTGACACAAACCATTAAATCATGCACACATTTCCTTATTTTCAGGCTTTCCAATGTTCTAAATTATGTGGAAAACCTATATATTTCTAAAAAATATGAAGTATGTTTCGCACCTAATTTTTCACCCTGCAAGTTTTGCTTTAATCGTCTTGTTCTGTTCTTTTTAAACAACTCATTTCCACCGCCATTCCCTCAGCAGCCATCCGAGTGGCTGCAGCAGATGCCAGCCAGCTCCCACAGTGACTGTTTGGTTTTGCAGGTTTAATTCCCGATGGGTTTGGGTCCAGAGTGATTAGGCTGAGACCTAAAGGCCAGCCGGCTTGTCAGGTGTCTCCACACATTAACGTTGTTCTGCTCACACCCTGAACCGACAGCACAGTGAGGCAGAGGGGGAAAGAGAAACACTGATCTGGCGTGGTGGGAGGCACAAGGGGGTGGAGAAGAATCGTATTGCTCATGTATTAAATAAGACTTAAAAAGAAGTTTTCTTTGTATTTGTGTCAACTGTTACCTTAAGGGGAGTCCTTTAAAATAAGTAGGATATCAGTGATGTTTGAAAGGTAACATGACAGCGTCGTTGTCTTAGAGAAGAAGAAAACCAACCTGGCTAGTGACTCATTTTGACTCATTTACATTACTACATTTTCATTGTAGCTTGTATCTTTTCACCTTGACTCATAGTATCTTGACTTTCAACTTTGATGTCTTATTGTGTCTTGAATCATAATTCAAAGTACAATAGGACATTAAACATGGGACATACTGTAAAAAAAAAAAAACTGTTACAATTTGTGTTAAGAGTGTTAAAAGTTGGACATAAGTTAGAAAGCACAATAATGAGAATCCTTTTATTCTAAATCAACTAAAAGGATTCACATGTTTTTCTCAGGAAGGAAACTGGATTTCGAGTATTGTACATTTAAAAAAAATCTGTCGTGATATTATTGGTTTGAATTGGTATAAGTCTTAAAACGACACCATCTTCCAGGAAGTAAAATAAAAAGGCTTTTATAATGCAAGACCACAAAAACCTTTTAAGTGGAAATTTAGATGTTTTTTTCCCTTTCTGATGACTTTTAGTTCCAGATTTTTTCTGCTAGTAAAAGCAACAGACCGATGGATGCTACCTCAACATTTTCTTTAGCCTTTAACCCTAAAGCCAGCTGAGTAACAACACAGCCGACTTTTCCCTGCTGGATTCAAATAAACTTGCATTGTGTCTATGCACAAACAACTTCCTGTATGCAGACGTGCAGCTTGTTAACGGGGGGGGGGTTGACCAAAAACAGAAAAAAGAAAAAACTCTTCCTGCTTCTGACCTCCAACCCTATACTACCCCACCCACACCCACCGCTTACACAGCATGGTGCAGCAATAGGGGGGAGGGGAGATGGCGTTAGGCTTTGTAGTGTATTTGTGTGTATGTGTGTTAGAGAGAGTGTGTGTGAGTGAGGGGTGATGCTAGGGTTTCAAGTAGGGGGGAAACTTATGTCCTGGTCCGAGGGAGCTGAGGAATAAAGTGGAGGAGGGGAGATGAGAACCTGCTGAGAGGGCAGCCTATATACACTCCTCCTCCTTCCTGCTATACCTCTCCCTCCATCCCTCGCCCCTTTAAACCCTCCTCCCCCTATGTCTCCATCCATGGGGGTAAAGTACATTACATGCTTGCTAATCAAAGTTCCATTACAAGTTTGGAGGGAATAAAGCAAGACACCCAAGTCTTCTTTTTTCCTCTTCTACCTAGTTCTGTGTCTCCTTCGCTCCCTGCTTCACCAAAACTCTCTTCACTCTTTAACAGTGTGTAGCCTTGTAGTGTTACTCCAGCCACAAAATGCGTGGGATACACCAGTGACTTGGTAACATGTAATGCCAAAATCATTTAAAAAACAAAGCACCATTATGTTTCCTGAATATTTATAAAAATAAAATAAGTTTTTATGTCTCAGCCCTTTGATCAAGACAAACATAATTTGAATGAATTTACAGCCCTAGTTATCGCAATGGCTTTTATAATTGTCCCCATGATGGCACTTTGCAGCAACAAGTCTGACAGTTGCACAAATTGTAATAGAAGTTTGAACAACTTGACAGGTTCATGGAAATTTTGACAGTCCATCATAACTAAAATGTGCTCGATTGGCCCTCAAAGTCAGAATTCCATGTAGGAGACCCTTATTTCAGTTGGATGCGTCTACTCCATTTTTCTTTTAAACGCAACACATGCTTGACACCTAAGCTTGTTTTTCCAGTAGTGTGGTAAGAAAATATTTAGGGTAATTCTTCCAAAGGCTGAGTGTAGAAACGACAACAAGGTCATTTAAATCAAAAGAATTTGTCCACTTAAGCACCAAAAGAGAAACATACCTGGACATGAAATGAAATGGCAATAAGAAAGCAGTGGCAGAAAGTTACATTTTTGGTGTTCATGTTTCCTAACACCTGCAAAGCATTCATCAGAGGTGGAAAGTACCTGATTACTTTTTGAGAAAAGTATTGTAATTTGCTATATTACATCTCCCATTGTAAAAAAAAAAACAAACAAAAAAAACGTTGATTATGGAAAACCGAGAGGAAGAAAAAAAAAACGCGCCCGGAACCACTACTGTGACAAATCAGCATCTAGGCTGCCTACCAGGCACCAAGTCCTTCTCTACATGGGAGAGATCCCTCCACCCCGTTTTACAGTTGTTTTTAATGTAACTAGGTAACTTTTACTTAAAGTACATTTTAAATTAACTACTTCTTACTTTTACTTTAGAAATGTTTCATCAAAAGTATTGATACTTTTGAGTACAATATTTGAGTACTTTTTCCACCTCTGGCATTTATGATTTAGAGGTATGTATACCCCATGTATGTATACCCCACAATGCAAATTGCATGCAACCTGCTAATTAGCATATGAGATACAGTATGTTGTGTGCAAGACATTTCGTGTGTTGGAAGACGAAACCTTATGGGGTTTTTTTTTGAAAGGGGAAGAGTAACTCTAAAACTCAGCTGAAAGTTGGGCATGATCTCCAAAATCATTAGGGCTAGCTTTCAGCAAAATCACATATCGGCTAAATCATTATAGTCAAACATGGAAACATTGGCATGGAGTGACTTCCATTGATTCTACTCCTGTCTGGTTTCATACTAGATTGTGATTTACAAGCCACTATCAGCCAAACTAACAGAAGCTCACATGGAATACTGGGCTGACTCGATTAAGCTACAAAAGCCCCTTCAGAGCTCTGTGGTCTGCTAACCATACAGGGGATCAGAGGATGAGGTCTGCACAATACCACAGTAACACACACTGGATCTACTGTACACAATATATGGACTTACATATTGAAACTGATACCCATACAAACACAAAAGACATAGCAGAGACAGTCTTACAGGGGTAATTAGCCATGAAGCCTATACCAAAGCTTAATTACAAATGTTAAAGAGCATGAGCTGTCCTGGCATAAACAGAGAGCTTTTGAAATATAGTGTCATGTTTTTTGTTTTTTTGTAAATTATTATTTTGTATAAGCAACATGTTGGTGCCAGTTGAAAACGTACTGCTTACAACGCTTCCTGCCCACTGAGGTACTGACAGACAACTGTACTATTTACCAACCCCAAAAAAGCAGAAGTTTAACTGTTATGTGATACTACTACTGCTAGTAATAATGTAATAGTCCCCTCTCTTTCTCTTGTGTTAATGATTGGTTTTAGTGGACACCTCTATGAGTGTAGATATTTCAGGGGATTCCGTTCGGGGAAGCCTTAAGTCACCAGTTATAATCATCTATTTCTACACAATTTCATCTCGCCCTCCATGCTCCAAACTCCAAACTCCCAACTCAATAGATTTAATAGATGTTTTCAGGTCATAGCCATTTTGTCACCTTTAGCCAGTTGAAACTAGTTTATTATTAGTCAGTATTACTTTCTCCTTTGGCTCCATGTTGGGTTTTCAGTGCAGGTATTCGGGTTAAAGCTGTTGGATTTTAAAGCTATTCGCATCAACTTGTTTTTGTTTTGAGAAACTTGTATATTGTTGCAGTTGCTGCTGCAGCTTTTGGTTATCATACTGTTTTGTCTCCTTGGCATAGCAAATGTAAGGGAGGGCTGGCAGGGAGACTGACTACTTCTCAAAACTCATTCCTACTTCCTCTGGTTGTAACAAGAGTTCCTTAAAAGGTTGTGGGTCCCCAGGTGATGTGGCCCTACTAGTCTACTTTTGTTTTGGGCCTTGGACAAGGTGTACAATCTCGATGTCTCTTAAGATTTCTCTCTGAGCTAGCAACATCATGTCCCGCAACATTAAAATAAGTCAGTAGTAGTAGTAAATTGACAAACCTGTGTGATAACTCAGGTGAAGGAGAGAGAGAGTTAGAGAGCGAGAGAGATGTTCTCGGTCCCACACTGAAATCTGAGATACAAGTGTAGCTGTTGACTGAAGAGTGTGTGTGTGTGTGTGTGTGTGTGTGTGTGTGTGTGTGTGTGTGTGTGTGTGTGTGTGCGTGTGGATGAACGATGAACAGACAGCGTTGTCCTCGAGTCAAAGAGCTCCAGTGGCTAAAACCCCATCGGGCACCCAGACACACACGGACAGGTGATACATCATGGATGTGAGAAGGAGGGGAAACTGGGGAGAGAGAGAGAAAAGAAGGGATGGACAGATGAGAAGGAGGTGAAGTGGAGGCAGAGGAATAGTGGTAGGGCAACTGGAGGTTGGGGAGGGGGGCGGGCACCCAGCTGGTGACGGGGGAGCAATAAAGAGCAACGGACTGTTCACTTAGTCCAGTTTATTCATGTATTTAAGAAACGGTGAAACAGATTTAACTCTCAGAAAGATGCTCCTTCACTTTCCATTGTTGTACTATCAGCTCTTGTTACTGTTGAACCACCAAACAAAGAGTGTGCCATGTAAAGTGACGTTGTCCTTTGACTGTCTGTTGATACTGAAGATATGTCATGTCAAGGGGAAAACATTTTTGACTCCACTTAATTGCCCCAATGTAGCAGGGTCAAACACAGGAGACATACAGACTTAAACATTAAAACCACATAATTAAAGATTTGTAAACACAAGCTAAAACCCCCCCTAACAATGACATCATCATCCAATAATTTTAAAGGGTGGACTACTCATCATCAGTTAACTCATCTGAAGAATGTCAAAGCGTGACGGCATGGAAAACTAAATCATTTCTCAGCCTGTTTGACCTGGTCTTCAGTAACCTCTGTTCTGAGGAGAGAAGCTCAAACTTAAAAAAATTCTTCGCATATCACCCTCAAATTATGAATCCCCCCTACTAATTTTTGCCTTCAATTTGCTTCCTTATTTTTTTGTTCCATGCCCAGAGATTATTTGTTTTCTGCAATAAAAAAAATCATCTTGAAATACTCATCTACTGCTTATAAACATTCAAAGGAGATTTATTTGATTTAAAAATATCACAGATTCAGAAAGTCCAAACTGGAAACTTTCTACTACATTCAATGGCCTTCTAGATAGACTCTGCTCAGTTGTCATGGTGTTTACAGACTGTATTTTAATGGATATGTGCAGATTAGTAGCTGTAAGATCATGTGCATACAGTTTGTATCCAGCACAATTCAATAATTCAAACAGAGTAGTTAACTGCTTATTTCAAAACAGTTACCGGTGGATGACAACAAAAACTTCTCCAATATTACTCAAAATCAAAGAAGTAAAAATGATTTGTCAAAGTGAATATCACTTGAAAAGCTCTGCTTGCTAAGTACGTATTGGCAACACAAAACGTCCTCAAGAAGCAGCTTTTTTTGGGGGCTAGAAATGCTTTTTAGAAGACTTTCTAAAAATATATGGGTATAATAATTTGAACAAATAAGTTTTGTCATAGAAGGATGCTGGATTTAGGCTAAAAGAGGTGTAGTTTTAGTTAAAAACCATGGCAGTGTAGCATAAAGTCTTGGCGAGATGAGATGGGGGGAGGAAGGGAGTGATGGACAGCTAGAGGGAGGGAAAGAGAGAAGGGGGATGAAGGGATGAGGGAGGTGTATAGGGCAGCAGAAACTTCCCATGCTGGCCTCCCAGTGTGGCTACGTAATGAGGGCAAGGGACACAGACACACATACACAGACACACACACAGACACACACTCGGGGCTGAGCATGGCCCCACGGCTGATTAGCGGCACACAAAGGCCCCAAACAGAAGTAGCAGAGGACGCACAATGGGAGCAGGGCCTCAAGGCGTGGTTTACTTCTGCCCTAAGGGAGGGGGCGAGAGAGGTAGAGGGACAGCAAAAGACGAGAGAGTGTGTTAGAGAGAGAGAGAGAGGGGGTCCCACTGAGCTGGACTGGCAACTGAAGGGGAGGGAGGAAGGGTAGGAGGGAGGGGAGAGGGTTCAGTGGGGTTAGAAAAGTGACAGAAGCAGAGAGGAGTTTGGTTTTTGTCCTGATAAAGACGTGCTGGGTTTCTACTGAGTTCTATTTGCAGTGACTGTTGCATCAGGAAACCAGATGAATGGGTCAGTGTCACGGCTGTCTGTTCACTCTCCAATCCAGGGTCCCATCCACCTGTTCTGAAACACATTTACAAATATATATATATATAGTATTCTGATATCTGCTTCAACTTTCTTACTATGTCTGGCAGTGTAGGAGAGCTCCCAGACATTAGCACGTGCCTGCACTTCCCCATAAAACCCCCACATATAAAATAAATAAAAGAAGCGGCAGACGTGAATGTCACATGGTGTAGGACAAATTAAATTCATGAAACTAACATAACGTGCCAGAGGCAGCAATGCAACGCCACAATTTACCAGGGTTGGGTGCTTCTTTTAATTATGTAATCTTGTTTTGCACACTAATTCCTTTACAATTGGCAGAACATTTGGATTAAAAACATACTCATGATTCACACTTTATCAGTGTTTTCATTCAAGTATTGACCCGATCTACTTCATAAGGCATAGAACTGGATAAACGGTGACAATGAAATACTTTTTATTCCACAATCACTCCTCTGTGGCATATGGACACAAAATAATATAATATAATATGAAGATAGCTTGGCAAGACACTGACATCAACATTTTAGGACCCAGTGTGTAGGCACCACATAGTAAAAGTTAGATATCTTCGTTATAATGGGTGTTTTCGTAACTGCTATATATATATATATATATGTGTGTGTGTGTGTGTGTGTGTGTATATATATATGTATATACAGTGTGTGTGGGTGTATATATGTATATATAGATATAGGCAGTAGTGAAATGGAACTAAGTACAGTTACTGAAGTATTGCACTTAAGTACAATTTTTAGGGACATTCCTTGAGCATTTCTATTTTATGCTACTGCAGATTCCGATTATTAATACAAAATATGAATCAACTAATAAATGAGTATTATTATGGTATAATCTACCCACCAGTATGATTAAAATTAGCTCCATCTTTACGAGCTTAACATTAACAACATAAAAATGGTCACTCTTTAATGCAACACAATAATTCAGTGATATAATACACGTTATTCTGAAAAGTTCTGCATAATAAGTACTTTTACTTTTGGTACTTTAAGTTTAAAGCAATGATGAACAGGACAGCAGCACAAGACCTGTCATTTTTTTAAATGATGATGGTTTGAGTTATTGCTACCACTGTACTGTATGTTAAGGGCTTTAAATCATCCCAGCGGCTCTTCGCATAGATTACTATCTACATCTTTTTACAGAGAATGAATATTATATGGCAACGACTAATGAACACAGCCTTCTTTTCACAGAGGCGCAGCGGCTGCTGTAATCTCCGCTGTTCAATTAGCAGCGCTGACCGGGACGCCACCTACACTTCATTAACAGGGAGGGGAAGGTATGGAATTAACCTCTTTCTGTGTTTCTTCTCTACTCTATCCGACTGTTTCTTCTTTTATGAAGATAAAAATGAAACTATTCCAAATTAGTTTCTCTGTATCAGTTAAAACATGATTTCCTCTTATTTTGCCTTTTAAAGTGGAAGCTTCTGGAATATTTAGGAAGAGCAACAGAAGGAAAGAGTGAAAAAAATTGGGGGAAGGGGGAATAAATCCACAAAGACAATTTTCCTGTTTTTCCAATTACTTAATGCTATTTAAATACACCAGAGCTCACATACACACACACCCACGTGCACACACAGACACACACACACACGCACTCTAATGGAGAGGCTCCTGAAATAAGTCACGCAGTAATTGTATTTGATAAATCATAAAGGGAGCCCATCAGAGGAAAGCTAGCTGTAATAAAATGATAAAATAGACAATTATGAAAAAAATCCCTGGCCTTTAATTTCCTAAACAGACTCTGGAGAGAGGCTTTTGGAGAGCCGGTGTGATTTGACGAGATGCTCAACATGTTGTTCCTCCTCTTTGAAACTTGGGAATCACAGCACAGGCCTTCGAAATGCGTCATATCTCCTCATTTAGTTTCATATGATGTGAGAAATGTCCAGCAGTGAACTTCAACTCCTTTGCTGCAAAGTGAGCTCTATGTTGATTACTTTTTAACTTAGGACTTTGGTTTCTCGGTTGCACCTCTAAAGATCACATCTTGTTTGTTTATTCCATACAAAAACTAAAGTGCATAAACAACAATTTGTGGTTTTATGGTGCGAGATTTCTTGGCCTAACACCAACTCTCCTGTCATCACTGCCATGTTGCCAGCTAAGCAGCAGAGACTCCAGGGAGAGTGGAGTTTAATCTGACTCTCAGGTTATTTTCCAAAAATGTCAAACTATCCCTTTAAGTTACTTTTGAATTAGTCCTTTCCACGAGGTTTTTTTATATTATTTGTCAACCTACTGTATTATCATATCAATCTACTTCTGATGTGATTTAGTTCATATGATAATATAAATTATATATGAATAACAATAAATGATCAGTTATACATGAAGTATGTGTGTTCCACACAACCATTCACATGGAGGTAATAAATGGCCATACCAATTTAGTTATTTAAAAAAAAAAAATTTTTTGATTATATTTATTATATAGACACAAGTGTACATGCAGTATATATACAATGTACATATATACAGAGAGACAGAGAGATAGGGCAGTCAAGTCTTGCATAACAATGATACAAACTTCACTCACTATTGTCACAAGATCACATTAGCTCTTTGAGGCACCGTTTTTTTTGGTCACGGTTGTGTAAAAATCACTTTTCTCACTGTGGTTCTTCTGGCTGAGACAGCCATGACCGTGTGAGATCTGCACCACAAAGAGTTAAAAGAAAAATCTGATCTCTCGGTTCCTGGTGTAAATGCAGTCAGACTGTGTGTAGGGAAGGTGATGCTGTGTAAAATAACATGGAAAAGGTGATTTTCCACTATAGTAAGGTTTCCACACTGCGTTTCCCCCAGGCAGCAGCAGAGACATGATTGAATTTTGTGTGTGTGTGTGTGTGTGTGGGGGGGGGGGGGGGGGGGGGGGGGGGGAGTGTGTATGTGAGGACAATGATTTGACATACACCTCATCCTTTTGCTGTATCTTCATTGGTTTGTAATGTTTTCTGAATTAAAAAAATAATGTTTTACATTGACTATTTTCACAAATGCAAACACCACTTTTCCCCCTTTATTCCTGACAGAATAGACTTTCTGGAGAGTTTCATATTACAGCAGTGTGATGACACAAGAGTTATTACATTTCTTTATCTTAACAACACACACACACACACACTAAGGTTGCTTCTCTGTCTCCCTGTAGGTGAAACATCCAGCCAGTAGGAGTACAGGAGATGGGAGTGGGAGAGAATGAGAGCTTGCTGTCAGTAGTCTGAGCCATTTCCAGGTGAAGCAAACTGAACTTATCTGAACTGGAATGACCTGAACTGAACTGAAACGAAAGCTTCCTCGGGACAGGACACACGGTTTTCTGAGGTTTTGGTAAAAAGAATGTTAATGCAGAGGGAAGCCTTCAAATAATACAGACGGACGCCTGCTGTCATGCATGTTGTGTTGGGTGGTGGGGGGTTTCCTTTCGGGCTTTCCTGTTAATTCACATTTACATGATGGTGTAGGACAACTTTCTCTTGTGTGCACGTGGTCTGTTTTATCTTATTTTCTCAATGTATCATTAACACAAGGCAACTTTTACATCCCTATTAAGTTTATTCCATATGTAGGTTCATGTACCTATCTGAGAAAGTATCATGGATTATAGTCTTAAAGTCTTGCATAATACAGACGCTTTAATACATTTTTTAACAATGTGAAAACAATGTTACAATCTGAACGGAGTCTCTTGTTGTGATGAAGCCTCAGAGAAATTTCTTGTCCACATGGCATTTGAAAATCTCACTGCACGCAATTGGATAACACTCCGACCAATCACAACAACACACGGGGTGACGTATCCAGAGTCCAAAGCGGAGCTAACTGGTGGATTAAACTAACGTCATCTGTTTAGCTCGCCTCTGGCCCCGCCTATATGAGATACACTGACGTGATTGGTGCAGCTCGGCTACAGGGGCATAGTTAATGAGCAACATTACTGGATGCGAGAGTAGCTCGCTGAGCCAATTCAAATTGTCCTATCACAAGAACTCTGGATTTCCTGGGTAGCAGCTTTCATATGGATCTAGGCAGACGGACATCTTTTGGACGGCACGGGAAAAACAAACTGCAGAATCCAAGGATGACAAGATGAAACACAAATGGTGTTATGTTGCTATGGTGATGTTGTTTACAAAGAATGGGATAAAATATACAACATTTATTTTGTGTCCATTTAGAAATGCAGGTGGTTTCTTCTAACATCAACGGTAGAACTAAAGTTCCAATCAGATGATTTAGCTACTAGCTAATTGTTTTCCAGATAGTTTCTCCTTGTGTGAGGGAGCCACGCGACATCGGGCTCTTAATACCGTCACGGAGGATGGCAAACAGTTAAATATTTTAACTTTGGACAGCGATGCCATCGACCGTTACCACTAGTCTCTGCCGGCCTCAATTACTTTTACCGCCCTACTCGCGTTCACAACAACTGTTTGCTTACATGACTTAAAAGTTTGATATCAATGTCAGCCCCCCCTCCCCCCTTTTTATTGCAGGTTTTAGTAAATACAGTTAAAGTTAGGTAAATATAGTTAAAGTAGTCTAACACTTAGTTAGTCTTTCTAAAAATCTGAAACATGTTTCTGAGGCTTATATATATATATATATATATATATTTCCTACACATTAAATAAAGACTTGATGCCGATGTCGTCCTTAATGGGAGTTTGGACAGCATGTTACTTTTATTACTACCTGGAATGTGAAAAATGTGAATAAAGTTGTCTGTTTTGGTTGATGTTTAGATGTGTGCTTAAGACAAACCAATACGCTTGAGCAAGTGTTGTTCTCTGCACACACACCCACACCCACACACACACAAACACACACACACACAGACACACACACAAGGACACAGAGAACAGTAGCCCCTAGCTATCTGCAGCAGTGAGTGTAAATGATCGCATAGCTGTGGTCATAACTCACAGCCATACAGGCTACTGATGGAAGCTGACACCCAATGTCTCTATGTGCGTGTGTGTGTGTGTGTGTGAGAGAGAGAGAAGGGGGGGGTTAGTATCTGTCATTTTAGACTCTTCATGTCGCTTCCCTTCTGTCTCCTCTCGTCTTCCTCCTCCACCTTATCTTCGAGGCCTCGGGTGGTGAAACTGACAGACCAACACCCGCCAGCCCGCCTTTTCCCTACACACACACACACACACACACACTTTTGTTTGCCCACTCTAGAACCCCATTAGTGTGTTTAAGCTTATTGATTAGGTCTTGTCTATTGATACAAATCGGGGTGATCCATCACTGATATCTCTGTTTACTGGGCGGAGATGAGTTGATATTGATTGATGGACAGATTAATCAGTAAGCATGGTGAAGTGAAGAGCTGGGACACACACACGTTTTATGATAATGGCTGTATTTTCACTATGGGCTATAATCAATCAAACAGACCTTGTTTTGTTGCGTACTTGTTTTTTTGAAGAGCATATATTTTTTTAGCATAGAAGTTCAGCTGTTTAAGACAATGCAGTTTTTCTTTCTGTTAGACTTGTGGAAGGCAGTGATCGCCTGTATTTACTGTAATCACACAGATGTCTCATGATACTCATGTCTCATGTCACATGCCATGCTTAAAAGACAAAACAAACCATGTAATATATTAGCCTGACAGATTGTACCATACATGTGTTTTACTGCATGCATGGCGGCTACTGTAATGGCAGAAAGGTGTAGGGTGCTCAGAGGCTTGTTGTAGAGCATGTGAACACACACACACACACACACACACACACCCACACACACACAGACACACACACACACTGTAATGAAAACCTACCCCTTTAGCATTGTGAAAACGCCCTTAAGCTCTCTGGAATACTCTTTCTCTATCTCAGTATCACAAACACACACACACCAAATGAGATAGAGAAATGCTCTAACATTATTATACATAGATTATATTATATTGCAGTTTAGATACAAGGTTAGTGATAAGGCATCTCTCTTCTCACAAATAATTGCCAGATTTCCTCCATAGGCTTCCCCTGGCTGTTGAATGTTGAACAGAACGGAGCCATTATTAATGTTATTAGTAACACTTGTGCTTTTCTTACCATGACAAGTCAGAATGGCTGCTGTAAATTGGCATACTGTACTTAAGTACAGTAATTGTACTTGTTTGAGTGTACGGCAGTACTGTGTTAGTATTACTATAAAAAAAACTGGCAACATATTACAAGCAAAAGTGATGAAGGAAATTTGGGGAAGTATGTTCAATAGTTACAGAAGACTAAACTGAAAGTGACTCTGTCTCT
>NC_048415.1:4488832-4529143 GCF_013103735.1 Etheostoma cragini
TCTCTCTCTCTCTCTCTCTCTCTCTCTCTCTCTCTCTCTAAATTCAAATGGATTTATTGGTATGAATGTCAGAAATAACATTGCCAAAGCATCAATGATAATAATGTGATCATAAATACATACATACAATTCAATGAGTAAACTAAAATATACACATTTAAAAATTAAAAGAAGCGACAACAGAATAGCAATATACAGTAAAATTGCTGGTGTCAAATGTAAGAAAGGAAACAAAGACAAAAGCAAACAAACAAATAAATGAAAAACACATGAAGTCGAGGATTAAATGAGAAGGCAGAGTAAACTCTGGGGAGATGAACTACAGTACTACACTGTATTTCATGTTATCCTGGTTGTCTCTCAGGCTGTGACATGCACTCACATATCTCACTGTTTCTAGAGCTCTCTCTCTCTCTCTCTCTCTCTCTGATACACTCATTAAAATAGACAAGTATGCCTACTCACTTGGCCAATAAATGTGTGATTGTGTGTGTGTGTAAGTTATCCCTCAGTATCTCCTTTGAAAGAGGCTGAATAGCCCAAACAGCCAGAGAGTGAATTGGTGCCACACACTCAGCCTCAAATCACATGACAGACAATGATATCACACATCTTTTTTTTTTTTCCTGCATTGTAAAATTTGTTAAACATTATTGTCTTGCAAGTACTTTATCAAGCCTTTGATATTTCAATCAAAAATGTCAGAAAATCACATCACCAAAAGCCTCCAAGTGGCTTTCTGATATTATGATGTTTCTAACATTAGAAAAAATCTAATCTCTTCCCTCTTCATAACTGCTGGGGACTTAGGGATGGTGGAGCAAAATGATTACATTATAAATTACCAGGAGTAACAAAAGAAAGGGCTTTTTTGTTTAATGTTTTAAATTGTATATTTGTTTACTTTGTTTTTATTTATTTATTTCTATATATGTATATATAATATATGGAAAGTCTCTAAGGACCATCCAATGGCGGAGTTATGTCTTTTTTAAATATATTATAAATTCAAATAAATGTACAGATTTTATTTTATCACAGAAACATGAAATGATAATCCCTAAATGTACATCAAACAACCCATTCCATATATTGTGCAGTAAAAGACTGTCAAAATAGTGTTAATAGTTAGAAATATAACTGTTTTAAATTCTGTATGTGTGTTGTATCATATTATCCCTTCTTCCCTGAACATATTTCCTCTCTTCCCATTTGATTTATTCTCATCTCTTAATCTCCTTCCATCTCATCCTATCTCACCCTATTTCGTTCCTTTTCATCATTGCTTCCATCTCTTCCCATCGCCCCTGAATAACCTCACGTCACTCTCTCCATCTTATAGTAAAAGGCAAAACAGTGCAGATCCTCGACGTTTCCTATCAAACTGTGTCATGTCATTCCGTCTTCCCTCCTTGCTGAATGAGCAGTAGAGCAGAGTCTCAATGAAGTGCAGGCAGTCACTGGACTTGATGGCGTGGACTGCCACAAACACAAAACACAATCCAGTCTCAGTGTGAGAGACAACAGCAGACAAGACTCTTTTCTCCTCATCACAACAGGAAAGACCTCACAGATGGGTTTGTCTCACTCTCTCTCTTTCTCCTTCCACCCTCCATCTCCAGTCTCACGCCTTTATGTAAGGTTCATTATTTTCAGTGTTATCATTAAATCCATGTGCAAATGGGGCAAACTATTTGCAATGCTGACCCTTCTCTTCTCTCTCTGTTACCATAAGCAGTAAGGGCCTCAATGCTGTAAACTGTGTTCTCATTCAGCAGTAACTTGTTGGGTGTATTAGGACATAACACATTCAGGAAAATCCATTTTTTTACCTCTTTGATGCTCATAGTTTTTAAGTTTTTTTCCATGAAATCGTTAAAGTATTTATCAAAAGGAAGGTAAGAAGTTAAAAAGGAAAGTAGAAAATGTGAGAAACCAATAAAAAAGCACTCTATAAAACTAAACTGTAATCACTTCTGGAAAAACCTAGATTGCATTCCATATTTTTTGATATCCAATGAAAATGTTTCTGAAAGACTCACTTTCTAGTATATGTCACGCAAACGCAAAGTGTAGTCATAGTGATGCTACTGTGTTTCTCCCAGCATTTCATCAGGCTCATATTGACCAACAGCATAAATAAACAAAACAATTGCTTACTAATTTTGTGTACCCTTTCCAGTCGGGTGAAAGGTTAGGGAAAGATCATGGTTATGGCAAGAGAAAACATGGTTGACCCCCCTTGAAATGCTTGTTTTTCACTCATACACGGTGGTTTAACTTCTCAACTTGCTGAGAAGATAAACCACAGGTGATGTACAGGTGTACTCCAGAACCCAATGTTGAAACTGGAGAGGGCAGTGAAACACTCAGCCGGAGGCTAAATTACTCTTAAAAGAATATAGCATTGAGTTAGCCCAAAAGAACACCTGGTTAAGGTTAGGGAGAGATTGGGGTTACAGGTAATAAAAGGCATTAGTGGAAGGTCTGTGACGGGATCCAACTCCACAACCTCAACCTCCCACTCTTACTTTCCGCCTCACTGGGCAAACTGCTTCCTGCGTTGGCACTGAGCGTGGGATGTAAATCGTGAGTTGCAGAATCATCCAATATGGGATCATCTGAAGGATGAGGGCATAATATCACACAATACTTTTTAAAGGAAATTATTTTTAGGCCAAAAGTCCTGAGAGGAGTATAAAATCTCTTTGGTCTACTATTACTTGGCACACACATTATAAAACAGAAAGATGGAGATAAGGGGATAATATGACTAATGACAGAGTGCCACGCATCTACCCACCACTGTCCAGCTCTCAAATCATTCAGCCCCTGTTTGCCTAATCTATGTTTCATCCCATCCCATACTGGGAGCTTGCCCAAGTGCTTGAGTGGTATTACACAAAAAAGTGTTTTTTCACAAATTTCTCTTGAATTTGTGCCAGGCAAAAGGTATTTATTGCAATTTAGTAGCATCTTTGTTCATTGAAAGACATATCAGCGTGAAAGTGCTGTAACGGCCATAATACCTGAGAGGAGTGCTGGTAAGCCTTTCACATTCCCATCACAGCGAGGTGTGTGTTTTGCTCTCACATCTTAGCAGGGGAGCCCGTGTGAAAAATCCAAATTGTTCACTGCAAATATTTGTGTACCTGTTTACGCTTTTTTTTGTCAAAATGCATGTTAGGCACTGCCAAAAATCTAAAACATAATTTTGGTAGGTGCTGTGTTGCCTTGGCAACAGTCACCACATTAGCCACTTAAAAGGGCCAAAAGGCAATTCCCAGGATGACGCCGTTTACCTTGGCAGCACTCAGAGCTAAGTGTTGTTGGCCCTGACAGCATCCTCCATATCATCACCAAGGTGAGACGGCCGACAGCCGAAACATCCGCTGCCTCGAACTTTCCGGTTGGCAGTTTATTTTGGGTTCACAGGATGCCACTGAGAGCCAAACGTTATTTTATGTATGTGGCTTCAGTGCAGCCTAATGGACAGGAAGACCTCTCCTCTGCCTTTGGAAAACAATGCCAGTTAAAGAACACGGTGGCTCAGTTGCAGTCATAAGACGAACATGTAGAGTTTCTTGGAGACTTTTTCTCAGTTTGTTAAAATTTTACAAAGAACGATATTGTGATACATAGTTATAGTTTAGCCTCAAAGGGGAAACAGCAGCCATGAAGATATTAGTGAGTCCCAGTGGGCGTAATGTCAAAGTTTTCTGGATTATTTCTCTGTTGTTTTGAAGAGAAGACTCAATCACCTTGAACGGGATCTCCTTTACCACTGACCACTGAGCAGCTCAGGACTGTGAGTGTGTAGGTGTGTTTAAGACTCTGTGTGTGAGTGTGTTGCCTGATCATTTGGAGCATGAAGAACAGAAAGAGTTTGCAGATTAAGTGAAGCTCAGGGGATTATGGTCCTTTCCTGTCTGTAAACTGTGAATTAGCCCTGCAGTACCACAGGGGAAAACAGACCCATTACCACAGTCCTGCTGAACTTAACATACAGAATTATCTCATTTACTGGCATCAGACCCAAGATGGCTCATAGGCCTCTCAATGCCAATGGTACTAACATTTTTGTAAAACTTTTGACTTGAGGCTTTTAGAAATGTACATATCTGGGGTCATATCATTGTTGCTCCTATAGATAACTAATATTTGAGGGAAATCTACACTGTAAGCCTCTGACACATCAACCTGCCGGCCATTGGCAGAAAAGGCAGTTGGACTAATCAGTTGGCTCCCGTCACTTAGAAAAGTGCCTCGGAACACACCAAAGCGACGCAGACTTGAGCATACGTTCTGCGTGTGCGCAAGACGTAATACATCTCCATAACAGCAGGCGGTGCTAATCTGTATTGTTAGCCAAAAGTGAAAAACGGAAATGACAAAACATCTCTCTAGTCACTGGTTTCATCAGAGAGTGTTGATAGGAGTCACAAAGGACCCATTTTGTCATTACTTGCCGAATAAAAAAAAGATGGCTAGTAATAAGAAGATACTGGCGTTGTCAGCTCCAGTATTCTCGTGCACTGATTCGCTAGTCAAGGGCTAGCACTCCACCAATCAGATTGATCATTGAGTGCCTGCCCACTGGCCAATTGAACAAGTCACATTGGCCAAAATGGATGCCAAAGGCTTCTCCAACTGACGACGGCACGGAACACACGGAACAAACTCACATAATTGGGTTGGTGCGTCACAGCCTTCCAATGATGAACATCAGGATTTGGTGTCAGAATCCCAGAGAAAAAAACTTTTTTAGAGATGTTGTTTTGTTTCCATAATCAAACAGGAAGTAATCCATGACAGACAAGGTAGCGATACTACCTTTCTTTTCTCCAACAAGAACATTAAATAATAAACCAAAGTGCATCGCAGATTGCTAGTATGTGATTGTGTGTTCAGTCTGAACATGAGGCTGCATTCTACAGTAGACAAGTGGATGCAAACACGTTATTGTTTTTTGACAGAGTAAGCTAAGTATGTTTGCTCTGATTTTAAGGTGTTAGATAACTAAAATGATCACTTACTGAATGCAGTGGTTGCCATTTTTCACTGGGGTCTCAACAAGTATAGTAACGTAGTATAGCAGTTAACATGTCTTGTTGATAGTAACTAGGATCTAGTGGCCCCCTGTTTTACTAACAGTCTCAACATTTCTGTTATTGTTACTGTTGCATCATTGGTCTACTACACAAGTATGTTTGGCCATCTGAGAATGTGGAGTAGTATAAATGCTGGAGACTGTTCATTAGTTGGCAGTGGTATGGTAAAGAAGACCGCATCAATCCACCTGAAAACCAAAGGAACCAATCCAAACCAGGACTCCAATCACTGTAGTCTACCTCAGTTTCAATATTGATTGTTATAGGTCTTCTCTAGTTTGTTCGACATTTTAACTTGCATCTTTAGTCAGACAATCAAAGCACAACAAGTGCTTGGCCAGGAGGCAAAATAATTCAAACTACAACTGTGCAGCATGTTACCATGTAATAGAAAACATCCATCCAGCTATTAATTCATTCATTACGCCACATACATAGAAATATTCTGGGAATAGTTGTGTATCAGTACAATTTATATTTATTCTGCCTCGTTATGACTCTGGTCTATTCAGCTCCGCAATCTTATCTGTTCATTCATCTTCTCTGTCTCTTTCTTCTCTACAACATTTAGTCTTTTCTCTTCTCTTCTTCCCTCTTCTCTCGTCCACAAGGGCTTTGTTGGTTGATTAGTGGCCTATTTTACTTGCTCTGCACACACACACACACACATACACACACACACACACACACACACACACACACACACAGACAGACGAGGTTGTTTGCTTGGAGTATTTTTAGCAACGCACAGACTGAAACATTGTATTGAGTAGGTTTTGACAACAGCAGTGTTATTTAGAATATGTGTGTGGGTGTGTGTGTGTGTCTTCATTACTGAATGTGTGTTTTGATGGAGCATTGCTTGCCAAAGCCCAAATAGTGAGCTCTGTATTTCAGTGAACAGACTTTCTTTCTGCCGTAGTAGTAGTAGTGACGATCACCACCACTGGCCGCTGGACATGGACGTTCCCACACTGCTGACGCCTAAACACACCACCCGATTTGTTCAAAGGGACATGAGGCTTAGATATTAGACACATAACAGAAAGCACCTGCTAATCAATGTGTTTTTGGTGGTAAAATGTTCAACTACAGCGGGAAATTAATTATAAAAAGATTGTCTAGCTGACATGCCCACCCTTCAAAGATTGGCGTAGAACAACTCTACGGTTGTTCTCCCGGCCTCTCCCAAGTGTTAATAAATCAACCATCTAAAAACTTTATCATTTATCTCTATTACATCCTCTTAGACACAGACAATGCATGGATACAATATTAATTGCTGCATATTGTTTTTATGCAGCAATTAAACAATACCCCCCCCCCCCCATCAAACACACACACACACACACACACACACACACAGTGTTTTCAGTTTCCCTCTGTGCACCATAGTCTTTCTGTTCTTCTGGTGGAACTCCAAGATTGGGCTGTTGGTTTAGTTAAGACAAAAGTGGCCCTGCAAATCCTCCAAATGTAAGAGCCCTGAACCCCCCATGGAGCATCAAGAAGCTCGCATGTCAGAACGATAGAAGTAGATAGGGAGAGCAATAACAAATCGCCAAATCCTGGATTTAAAAAGTGATGGACCTGTCAATAAGATTTAAAGAGGGTTGGAGTGGATGAATTAACCTCTCAATGACTCCAGTGTCTGTGGGTATATTACAGTATATACTGTATACACTGTACAGTAGGTTGTATGTATGTACATGTTTAGGCAGGATTTAACTGCATGCTACAACAGAACATCTGACTGTGTGACTGGTGGAATATATCCCATACTATCATGATTAGAATACAAGTTGCAAACATTGAACCAACCTATTGTTATGCAAGTACGTAAGATGTTACATTCAAATCTTTGGGCAAGCCTTGAGTCACCTGGACTTACATATAAATATATGGCTGCATAGCCAGCAAGATAAATTCCATTATAAGGTCAATTTAAATTCCCCAATAACGGAAAAACACTGGATATTTATGAGACTATAAAAGTTAAATATCATAGTGACTTAATTTTTAAGCAAAAAGAATCAAATCAACACAGCGTTGGGGTGTGGTTTTACAGCTACACACAGCAGATAGTTTTAGATCTATGAACACTTTACCAATCTTATGTAAGATGAAAACACCAATGAGGTCACTTTAACCTCTCTATAGAGTACCACTCTCCACACACACACACACACAGGCACAGAGTATTTGAAGCAGAGCAGGCAGACACACCTGAGAACCTGCATGCTCTGTTTGAGGAGGGAGGCCTGTTGTTGCCTGCCTTTAGGCTGGGTTCACACACACACACACACACAAAGACACAAATATACACATGTCTATGGCTAAACATGTTCTATGTGTGTGTTCGTGCGTGTGTGCGTGTGTGTGTGTGTGTTTGTGTGTGTGTGCGTTAGTGTGGGCAGGCGGGCCCTCCATCAGCATCCTGTCACACACAAGATGTTTATCCAATTTGTCAAGATAATCTTTCCTCAAACTGGCTGCCAAGGAGGGTGCCTCTCTCTCTCTTGCTCACTCGCTCAAACACACACAAACACACGCACACACACACACACACACACACACACACACACACACACACACCTGAGAGAAGGTTCATCGATAGCTATTGCTTGGCTTGAAATGGAGGCCAACTGTTCTATCTCTCCAGCAGGTAGCTTATGCGTATTAGTTGTTTTTAGTTGTGATATATTTCATTAAATGCATCTGTAAATTTTGATAGACCCACCTTAGGCTCAAAACCATTAAAGGTTGATTGAAACCCATGAACCAGACTTTAACTTACTGGATTAACTTCTAATTCCCCAGAAAATGAAAAGCAAGAAAAAAAACTGCAATCAATAAAACCAATCAGCCGTTCTCACTTTTAGGATGAAGACTTACATCAGATTTCTCACCATGTCATATGCAAAAGCCTGAGCAAGGTTGTGGTAGTCACATGTACAATAAACTCAAACACAGATTTGAAATTTGTACACAAGCTACCCATTAGGAAGCTTTTATGTTTTCTTCAAAGTTGATAAGAAGCCTAATATAGCAGAAAACTGCATCCATTACCTTCAAACAGATATAAATAAAGTGTTTTTTTTTCCAAAGATTGCATAGTTTCTTGACCTTGAAGCCGGGCCACAAAACTTTAATCAGGTAGTGATTCTCATGACCAATCTGCTAAATGGGCCGGGAACAATATCTTATATTTTCTTCTCAGGATTAGACCTAATTTTGTCAGTTATACCTAAATAAAAACGGAACAGTGATTTGCATAAATAAGCGTACACACCCAGGCAATGCATGCACACACACACTCATAGAAACGGATGCATAATTGCAGCAGCGCTACATAAAACACACTCATATGCTCTTTCACTTGTATGCTCACATGCAAATACACACACGCGCACACACACATGCACATGCACACGCACGCATGCACACACATACACATACATAAAGTCAACAATCCTGGAATGTTGCAAAGCTGATGATTTTCTAATGAATGGTTTCATTGGCCATGGTGGGGATTAGTGTAAAGGGATTGGAAAGGAATATTTACATGGTTTTAATGATTCCACAACTTTATATTTAGAGGTTGGTCTTATCAGCTCCAATCATCTCCCGGTTTTGAAAAAAAAAACTCAGAGTTGTGCGACGGCCCATTTACACGCCTCTGCTACGCACACGTTGGTCTGTCACCTCCGACACCATCTCTAGAGTTAATGTGTAACATATTAAAATGTCTCTAGGAGAGAGAGATGAAAGACTTTAAACACTTTAAAGTCGTGAGCCCATCCCTCATCAAACATTTTAACACTCTCACTTATAAGTTTAGCTTTATGCAATGAAAAGAACAGAAGGCTTCATAAAGATATATAAAATCCCACTAACGCTTCACTAAATGTAGCCGCTTAGCTGGAAACACTCTGCCAACATATCAAAGTGTTAGATTTTCTTGTGATTGTTGAGAAGCTAGAGCATGTAATGTTAAGGCTGTGACATGCTTTGAAACTTTTTAGAGAAATGTGAGGTTACGCGTCGTCCAAGGGCTTCAAGCTCATCGCCCCGGCATTGTTAAGAGGAGCAGTAAAGGACAGTAATCCGTTTTTTGGGATGAAACTTCTGGGATGGGTTCCTACTTATTTTAGTAAGTCTGACAAGTAAACCTTTTCTACAAAACACGCAGGTGTAATTTCTTTAGTAAATGTAAGCTCATAAATCTGTGATCTGTGCACACAAATTAGCATTATTGCAAAATTTGGAATTATTTAAGATAGGCGGTTGTTACACAGATATCTGAATGTTTTCAGGCCATGGACAATCTTAATTGACTGTTTCTTTTGTGCAGTGTTTTCTTTTTCTTGTAGTTTTTTTTTTTTTTACATTTAAACACAATTGTGTTCTGTCTCTGTCTTTCCCTCAACATGTTGCACAGAATAAGTGTGTTTACCTTGTGTCAGTTTGTGGGAAAGAAATATTAATTAGAAGGTATGAATTACATTTATTCGCATCAGTTTAAAAGAATTACTGTACTTTTACAAAGAATTATACTATGTCAGTTTCATCTTGACTGGTTCTCGTCTAACTTCATTTTCACAACCTTATCTCCTGAGTCACAGAGATCTCAAAGAAACGTCCAACATGACACTTTCTGGCGTTGCTACAAAATGATAAATCAAGGATATGTTTGAATTGGCCCAAATACATAACCTGACGCACCAGATGGTTGTATTTTACAGAACCACCATCCGTAATCCATTTTGTTTTGAACGACTAGTCGTGGCCGTCACACACACCTAAACCACACCCACAGCTGCCAGCAGCTCCTCAAAGACTTTTCTCACCAGAAAAAAATGTATTATTATACAAATACATTATATAGGACTTTTCCCTAACCTTAACAAATCAAGCCTGAAATTATTCACAGAGGTGGCAGATCAACAAATGCTCATTTGGGTTGTTATGGTTAGGGTTATGGTTAAAAACATCTTATTTTCACATATTGTTTTAAGGCTGTACTGCGTTATTTTTGTTCACGTTGCCAGGATGCTTTGCCCACCTACACGGCTGGGGAAAATGAGATACCTTGAAGGCTGCAGCTTGACAACCACGTACACACAAACACTGCTGAGGCTTTTCTTATCTGTCTTCCAAGAGAGTCCAATCAAAGACAGATATTTGACTTGATGGCAGCATGGGGCTTTAAAACTAGTTGTAGCCCGCTCTTTGTCTTTATGTCGTGTCTTGTGTCTTTCCCACACACTGTGTCACACACACACACACACACACACACACACACACACACACACAAACACACATATAAACACACACACACACAGAGAAACCCCTCTCTTCTTTGAGGGGAACACAAACTCAAGAACAGACATATCATACAAAAACAGAACGGCCTTATCTTCATGTTTTGCTGTTTTCATGAATGTTAGGATGTTTTTCCTTCAGCACCCAGTGAGGTAAGTAGCCCACACGCACACACACACACACACTCATACACATACAATCATTTATCAAATACACACTGACATAGTAGAGGGAGGATTGGACAGGTTAGGCAGGTTATTTTCCCCTAGACTGGGACTAAACATGAGCTGCTTGCTTTGGAGCAGCTTGCACCATCACCATCCAGTTTACGCACTCACTGGGAATTAGAAATCCCAACAACTCAACGCCAGCAGTTCTAACAGCTCACCTTTGTGTCTCCTTATCGTTATTAGGGCAATGTTGTTGAAGAGTATGAAGGTATGTGGATGGATGTTAAGCAAAGCAGTGGGAAATGTTTGAGTTAGGAGTGGCAGAGTTCAGTTGGTTGCATTTACACACACACTGAAGGGCACTACACATATCTAAAAATGTAATGCCATTAGATGATGCTAGGGTGTCTCTGTCTATGAGCTCATCTGAACTGATTTGAAGTCTTTTAGGACAGGTTCAGTTCTTCATTGTAATTACAAGGCTAATTACAAGTCATATATGAGTAGTAGACTGGTTGCCTGGTGACTGGACAGGGCCAAAGACTTGCCAAGCACAACCCATAGTAAACAGCAAACAGAATGTAAAGTGTTAATTAGTGAGGTTTAGAGGCGCTGGCAGGTATATTTTGTTGCCGTTGGACAGAGCCAGGCTAGCTGTTTCCAGTCTTTATGCTAAGCTAAGCCATCCGGCAGCTGGCTGTGGACAGATATGCAGACAAATGAAGCATCCTTGTAATAATTTGGTTTCCAGCACTCTGCACCAACTTGTACCCACACAATTAATAATTCACTCCCTCGCGGTATATACAGCTTGTTCAGACCCTAAAGTAGAACTAGACCCTAAAAAGATGCAGAATATCATTGTCTTACTTTGAACTGCAAGACCCACCACTCCTAGTTTTTGCCAATAGTAAAATCAGTTGTTCAAGTAATTCATCATATCTTTATACAACCCGACAAGGTGAAAGATAAAGGACTGCCTCCCTGTTTCTCTCTCCATACACATACACACACACACCTGCTGCCCAGGTCAATGTGTATTCCATCATCACATGTGTCTCTTTCTACAGCACTGGCAGACATTAAGTCAGCCAGGCTGCTGGAGTGATGAATAGGCTGCGAACAGCTGAGAGTACTTTCTGTCAGGGAAATAGTCTGAACGTAGATGGTGGAAAGTTGCCTCAGAATAGACAGGAAAAACCCATTCCAACCTGTTCACATCAACATTCTTCAGTGGTCATTCACAAGGTACAGTGGTGCATCTTTGCTGAACATTACGTCAGAAAAGAAGTGAGAAATTCCTGTTTGGTATTCTGGTCCGACCTTCTGCGGTGATGTCTAGTTAGTTCTTCAGTGCAAAACATTCAATTCAATTCAAGTCAATTTTATTTATAGTATCAATTCATAACAAGAGTTATCTCAAGACACTTTACATATAAAGAGAAGGTCTAGACCACACTCTATAATTTACAAGGACCCAACAATTCTATTAGTTTCCTCCAGAGCAAGCTACAAGGCAACAGTGAAGAGGAAAACCTTCCTTTTAGGAAGAAACCCAGGACAAACCCAGGGTCTTGGTATCGTATCTGAAACAAGCTACAGTCATTCATGATGCAGGAAGCTGATGTGTTTTGGTTTGTTCCTGTTGTTCCATGTTAAACATGATACTGCACCAGTAATATTTGGCAAAGACAGGTTTAAGGGTTGACTTTAGCATTAATGCCTGATGATGCTTGATATGTCCAAATATAAGATTACAGGTACGGTACGAGAATGTCACAATGAAATTCTGTTCTGTTTCCATATTAACATAATTGTACCACAAACACTTATCAAAGAAAATAACTTGTTTGAAGACAGGAGTTGGCCTTCAAATTTCCATCTGGAAGCAAATGTGAAACTGTGAAAACAGTGTTCTATAACCAAAAACATAGAAAAACAAAAAGCCCCCTGGAGGAATGGAGCGGTTGTTAAGCAGAGAATGAGAGCAAATCACTTAGTAGAATGAAAGTGGAGAATAACCAAATTGTGTGTTCCTTATGGCATATATAAGAATAAACTTAATGATTACAACAAATAGATGAAACAGACGAGACAGTCTTTCTTCTCTAAAATCATTACTGAAAATAACAGCATTAAAGTGTTTTTCTCCATTGTTGATCAAATTACTAATTTACCATCTGCAACCCCATCAGAGATGCTGCCTACTGAAAAATGTGAAGAATTTGCTACATTTTTCAACAACAACATCATAGCTATCAGGCAGAATATTAGTGCATCAAGGGCTACAAATCATCCTACCCTCCAGGAATCCTATTCTCCAGGAATATGACTGCTACCATGCCTCATTTTCTGCCATTGACCTAAAAAAATTAAAGGAAAATATTGGACAGCTCAGGTACCCCACCTGCTGCTTGGACCCTCTCCCCAACCTGTTTTTTAAAAGCACATGAGGTATTAGAAATTATAAACACATCTCTCAACACAGGCGTATTTCCTGCAGCGCTTAAAACAGCTGTCATTAAACCACTCCTCAAGAGCAATCTTGATGCAACAGCAATCTGCCATTTCTCAGCAAGATAATTTAAAAAAACTGTTTCCTTTCAGCTCAGCAACTGTTTAATGTCAAACAACCGTCTGGACATTTATCAATCAGGCTTTTGGCCCCAACATAGCACAGAAACCCCACTTATTTAAGTTGTGAATAATGTGCATACAAACAGTGATTCTAAGAAATGATCTGTTCTTGTACTCCTGGATCTCAGCGTCGCCTTTGATACCGTTAACCATCAGATTTTATTACACAGATAAGATAAATGGGTCAGCCTGTCTGGTCCAGTCTTAAACTGGTTTAGAACTTACCTGCAGGACAGGAAATTCTTTGTGTCCATTGGGTATTTTGTCTCAGACAAAATGGGCATTATGCATGGAGTTCCCCAAGGTTCAATTCTTGGACCATTATTGATTCATCTTTACATGCTCCCACTTGCACATGTTATAAAGAAACACAACCTAAATTACCGTAACTGTACAGATGATTCGCAGCTATTCATGTTCACAGCTGTACATGCATCTCATACTCTTATGATCTTAATTTGTGGATGTCAGAGAGCTTCCTACAACTAAACAAGGATAAAACAGAAATACTTATCTTTAGTGCTGAGGCTCAGAAGTTGTGGCTTATCTCAGTTCTCTGTCTTTGGAAAGCAAATGGAAGCCAGAAATCTGGATGTAATGTCAGACAGTGAACTAAATTTGAAGCGTCATATCAATCAAGTCACAAATTTAGCTTTCTACCACCAAAACATTTCTAAATAAAGTGTCTTTCTGTCAAAAGCAAACTCTGAAAAATTGATTCATGCATTTGTAACGAGTAGATTAGATTATTGTAACAGTCGGTTCACCGGCACCTCGAAAACTGCTGTGCAGCGACTACAATTAATTAAAAAAATGCGGCTGCAAGCATTCTGACTAGAACAAAGAAGTTTGAACACATTACACCTGTCTTTAGACTTTTACACTGGCTTCCAGTCAAGACTAGAATTAATTTTAAGATTCTGCTACTAGTTTATAAAGCTCTCATGGCCTTGCACCTCAGTTAATTGTAGACAATGCTTGTTAGATATGAATGAACAAGAACCCTCAGATCCCCAGGCAACGGTCTCTTAACCATCTCTCCCTGCTTTCTGTGTCTATGCCGCAATGATATGGAACTGGCAGTGGAACTGAGAGAGGCTTCGAACACTTAAAAAAACGGGGTAAAAACGCTGCTTTTTGCAAAAGTCTAATTAAGTCTGAATAACCGAGTTTGTCGCTGTTAAATCTTTAGTGTGTGTGTGCGTGTGTGTGTTTGTGCATGCATGCGTGCTTGTGTGCGTGCATGTTCTATACATGTTTTGTATATATTTTACTCTGTTTAATTGAACAGAGAATTTTTTTTTCACTTTTGTACAAAGCACATTGTGTTACATTAACTTATTTTTCAATAGAAACAAAGTTTGATTGATTGATTGATTGATCGATTGATTGATTATTGATAATGCGACAACTTAAATTTAGGATTCCAAATCACAAAAAAGTGGCATATATTTCCAAAAGAAAGGTACTGTTAAAAGTACAGCAACAACAAAACTGGATTCAAAAAAGTATTAGCTCTCAAATTAGCCAGTAAGAACTCTAGTTAAAGATCAACATGCATTCCCTATCGAAAGCACAACTGTAAATACAATAATGTTTTAAAGCCATTAGATTAAAGATGAATGTCAACATTTGTTTGGTCGCAGATCTGACAAAATGAAATACAGTAAAATAAAAGTTTTGCATGTCATATTGACTTCCCATTATACCTTTAACATGACTTAAGATTGTATCCATATCACCAACAAGTAGTCCCAATCTTAGCTTTGTGACCAAAATCCTTTACAGCAATGCAGGACAACATCAACCAAAAATAATCCTGCTCCAGATGCTTGCTCCAATGAGACACTGGTGAAAAGATATTGAAACTGAAAATTATGATGTTTTTGAAAGAGTCATGCCTACAGATCTACTGTATCCTATAGAAGAGCTAATGGGATGGGTGTCTTGAGTATGTATGCATTGTGAATTATCTTGCTTATAAGCACCAATATGATCCATTCTGTCATCTATAAATCAAAAAACACGTCAGATACCGTGTGTTTGTGCGTGTCTGTTCATGCATACCCTCTAAGTGTCCAGATGAGTGTAAAATGGGCCTGTTAAGTGGACTTAAAAACATTTTCAGAGCGCCTCACTCTGGTTTTAGTTCTTTCCCAAAGCACAATGTAATGGAGCATGACAGCTCCCTGGTTCCCTGACGACCTTTGGCCCCAATCACAGTGGTGTGGGACCCAACCCTACCTTACCCTGCTCACACAGACTCTCTCTCACACACACACACACACACACACACACACACAAACACCTCAGCACATTGTTTCAACAGATTAGAGGAGATTGCTAGAAAAGTCTGTCAGACGTGCAGCTTGTGTGGACAGCAGAAAGAGTTAGACAGGAATTGCGCGCTTTTCTCCCCGGTCATCTCTTTCTTTCTGTCTCTGTCTTATTTTCTCACTGACAGCATTCTAATGTTGAAATGTAATTTTAAAGAAACTGGTTCTCATTTCTGTCATCAGTGATTATAACATAAATGTAATTTTGTATAATGTTTAATAACAATTGGTTATAGTTTGCTAGAATAGAGAAGAAGAAAAACAGAACAAAGTGGAATTGCTTGCTACAAAAACTACTTGGAGGTTCTTTTACTGCAATGTAAATATGATCATTTTCTGTGTAATATGAGCACTAATTATCTTTTCCCATGCAGTTGATAAACTTGTTGTTGTGTTGTATTACATCTTCATCAATACAACCTGTTTGCAGTATTTGTAGTCAAATTGGGCACCTGGCATAACATAGTGAGCTTTAGTGTTAGCTTGTAAAAACAAATCAGGCACTTAATTACCACTTAGACTTGACAAAGTCTTTGCTTGCAAGCTGACATTTACTTAATGACAAGAGGAGGGGGAAAGTAATTTCCACTTTTATATTCTCTACTTTTTAATGTCCTTATTTTATTTCCATGTCCAGTTTAAATTTCTATAGCCAATTTTTTTAATCATATTTATCTGATTCTGTTGTCTCTCTCCTGGTTTTTCTCTTGTAAAGGTTGATAATTGATTGTAATGAATTTCTGTTTGTATTTTGGCCCGTGTGTTGTATTTAACTGCCCAGTTTGGCAGCCAGGCCGGGTTGGCAGATACACCTTTACAAACTTAAACCCAGCGTGTTACAGCTGTAACCTTAATGCAGCCATGAAAGCAGCAAACAAACAAACAAACAGGATCAACAGAGTTAGATTCTTCCTGACCTAAAAAAAGTGCATGTTTTCTAACAGTTGTAACCTTGGAGATGTATTTGCAAGATAAAAAACAGCTTAGAGCCCAAAAGGACGCAGAGTTGGCTTATTTCCTTTTGAACAGGTACGCATTTGTGTACTCACATTAAATTATATTGCTAGAGTATCCGAGTTGGTTACTCGCAAAAATTGAGGCAAAGTCAGTATAGTGATCCTGACTAGTCCTGGCTAACACCAACATGCTAACCAGGCTAACTGCTAACCTTAGGACCAGGCAGGCGGTCCACAGCTGTTTACTACCGAGGGGGTAAGCCAGCCTTTGGAGCCATTTTGTTACTAACAAGCCATCACCCGCCGTTACCATCCCACTCACTGCCTTTCATTTTTACGCCACTTTGACAGCAAATAACTTTACATCTGAAGCGTATAAAGACTCTATTTGTCCATTGCTAATTTCTAAAGAAATACGACAATGTATAAAAGGCTCCATTACCTTATATCCCACATTATGGCTCGTAGCAGGTGGTTTCGTAAAGATATGCTAACGATTGTGTCATAACCACATGACTTACTGTTGCATAGTAGAGGGATTACCGTATAGTACAGGAGAAGCTTGCAGGCAGTTTCGACTTACATTAGCTGTTTAGGTTTAATTACTAATGTTAACTAGTATTTTGTTTAGCAATAATTAGCCTGTGCCTATGTTATCTACTTACATATACCTATGCTCTCCGTCTCTGCAAGACTGGGAATAACTAAGATTTCTCTTGGCACAGCTAACAGACTTACAACTTTCAGACAGGTTGTTCACGTCACATCTACGTCGTCAAGTTCAGTTGGAGTCTGTGCAGTAACACTCAGCCATCACTAGAAAAGTGCTTCTAATAGACTTCACTGGTTACGGTGGAAACCTACGATGTCACATTGTCCATTTCTTATACTGTGTATGTCTACAATGTGTAGCGTGATCAGTGGCCGTAGCAGACAACGGTGAGTTGTTTTAAGCCAAGAGAGGGGGGCTGTACATAAAAGAGGACCGTGAATTTGCAGTGTGAGAGGATGGCAAGGTATTGGTTTTAGCGGTTCTCTTAGCTAATTCTAAGCCTAACAAGTGTGCTTATCCGTTGGATGAAGAAGACGGCAAGTTGGATGTGTTTATAGCGGTTCCTAACGTAATTCTAAGCCTAGGAATTGTGTCTGTCCGTTGGGTGGAGAGGACAGCGAGGCTGTTGTGTTTTTAGCAGTTCCTTCCGCAATTCTAAGCAAAAGAAATTGTGTCTGTCAGGGTACAGAGCTGTGCGTGAGCATGAGCTTTCATGACTGTCTACACTACCGGTCAAAAGTTTGGGGTCACTTGTAAATTTCCATACCACTCCATTATAGACAGAATATCAGCTGATCTGAGTGGTGGGCTGATCTTTAATGCAATATTTACATTGCCCATTATCAGCAACCATTCATCCGATGTTACAAGGACACATTCTGTATACTAATCTGATGTCATTTTAAAAAATGAACTGAGAAAACACTGAGAAAACCCTTTTGCAATTATGTAAGCACACAAAACTGCTGCCCTAGTTAAAAACAATGCAACTGATCTCAGCTGGTATTCCGTCTACAATAGAGTGCAATGGAAATTTCTAAGTGACCCCAAACCTTTGACCAGTAGTGTATATCCAGCATCTAACTTGAGCTACTCCTTTGTGCTCTGAAGTAATGTCTGGCTATGGGAGGCAAGCTCTAGAAACATTGTTGTGGATGTTGCGGTCTTAGCCTGGCAACCTCCGTGAACTTTGAGTCTGGGGAGGAGGGGGCTGGGGAGACAACTTTCCACTATTTTGAATATGTACTGCATTAAATATTTACAGAATTAAAAACTAAGTGTCATTATTACATATTTCATCGTTAAAGAAGCATAGCAACAATATCACAGATCAGACCAGAGGACACAATTTCTCTAATGGTAAGGTTGCAAGTTTAAATTGCAATACAGAGACATACACTGCATATTAAAATCAAACTAAGGAGAGGCAGTATGAACAAGGTGGAAAATCTGTTACAATTAAGCAGGTAGACAATTCATATTTCTCTAAATAAATCCTGATTGGGTGTTGTAGATGTGATACACAACTAATGTATCTCATTTTGTTATGACCAAAGTTTTTTTCACTTACTGTATGTGCGCGTTTGCATGTGTCTCCTGGCAGGGGGACGTGATTTTGGCGGCACTGATTAACACAACTCTCTCATCATTAACATCAGCAACACACACACACACACAGACATACACAAACACACACACACTTGCATCTGTCTGTCCGTCTCCTGTGGTTAGTGTCAGTGATTGTCAGTGTGTGTGGCTGTGAGATGCTTCAAATACTTGTGACAGAATCCCAACCAAGCAGAAAAGAGGCCACCACACTCGCATGTGCACGCATAGGCACCCAAACTTGTGTGTGTGTGAAGCAGATGTCCAGTGACAGCTCGCTGCTGGGGGTCATCTGGAAGAAGCTGCCTGGGGGACAGAGGGCGGCATACTCACACACACACACACACACACACACACATTAACTCATAAGTACGTCATCATGTATGGTTGGGATGTGTTGTCACCGCTGCAATTTCTCAGCGACACAAAACATATTAAGCTACTATGAGACGGGTCTAAAAATAAGTTCTGCTGTAAAGCTTTTTTACACATTTTGTGTTTTTTTAAATGTAGTTAGTCAGATACCGACTTAAAAAAGGTTATTGGTATTTTACCATAAGTGTTTATTTAACTCCACATGAAACAAATTAGAAGTGGAAATATATATAGATAGAGATGTAGATATGAAGACAACTTCTCCGAGCTACTGTTAACGCAAACATCTAGCATTGATGCAGTCAGAAATTAAACACTATTATCAGACAAACAATCAGAGGAAATAACAAAGCAAACAAAGATATTGATATGTTACTTGCTATGATTTGACTTTTGTCTACACAACAGTGTAGACAGTTCTGTTTTAGCGTGTTGTGTATTAATGTTTTCTAAAACAATCTAATAACAAAGCACACATACACAGTCATTGTAGTTCTATTTATTTCACCTGCTTCAGCTTCAATCCCCTGATATATCGTGATCTCTGTCTCTTGTCACTTTCCTGTCACTTTATCCCGCTCACTGTGCACGTATCCACTTCTCCCTCATACCCCCCACCCACACCTCCCCTCCTGCAGCTGTATCCAAAGAGAAGGAGGAGGTGAACAGGGGGATGAGGTAAGTGGGGTGGGAAGTGGAGAGCAGGAGAAACCACCAACCCCTGTGGAGAGAACTGCTCCATTCCCACACCACAGGTGACTGCCTTCCATTCCTCTTGCCCTTCGTTTTTCCTTTACTCTTCCCTCCAGTCTTCCCTCTCACTGCAAACAGGACCACTCTTTCTTAAAGGAACAGTTTAGCCCCAAATAAAAATGTTGTCAATATTCCCTTGCAGGTTTATAGACTACCACCAAAACCACAGCAAAGAACAGTTACAGTACATTCTGTATCTGTCAAATTGTGTAAGACACATTTCTTTAAGCATCTTGACTTATGTAACAAAAAGTAAATTTGCCAACATCACAATATTAATAGTGTTTCTTTATTTTTAATTTTGTGTAAAGTAGTGTATGTTGTGTGTAGGCTTTGGACTCGAAGCTGTGGATGAAATTGCTTTTGTATTGTTTTCATCATATCATGACATCATATTGTATCATATCATGTCATATCATATTATATTATGTCATATCATATCATGTTGTATCATATCATATATCATATCATATCAGTGGACAATTCCACAAACCCCGGAACATTCAATGAGTTTGCAGTTATAACAGCTGCTCACAAATGTTTCCCAAACTGTCTCTTTTTTTAAAAACTGTCAATTGCACACACAAAATGCTAAAGGCCTCATATTGCCTTCAAAATAAAACACTGCATTCAAAATGCCATAAATACATCTCAAAATGAAACATTCGCATTAAAAAGCAAACACGTTTTTCATAATAAATATGTTTGGTTGCACTTTGTGCAAGACAAGGTCTGATTGATTTGGAATGCTGAAATAGTCATTAGATAGTTGCCTGTTCTCATTGCTGAAGGGTTGAAGTATGGACACCACTGTAAAGCTACTCAAGATGTCCTTTACTCATTGGTCAATCCATTGTTGATCACATGATGAATAAGTGTGGCCCTGATCTGATCAGAGCACTCCTTCTTCCCTCCTCTTCCGTGTCGCCCTCTTTCTCTCCCTCCTCCTCCCCTTTGCTGTCTGTCTATTGTTGGCATCTATTGTTCAATACAGGTAATCTGACCTTTGACCTATGTATAGGCCTATACTAAAGCAGTGATTGGTTAGTGTTCAGGTATGCATAATATGTTTGAACACTTACAGGAGTGAGTTTGTGTGTGTGTGTGTGTGTGTGTGTGGTGTGTGTGTGGTGTGTGTGTGTGTGTGTGTGTGTGTGTGTGTCTGGTGAATAAGTGTATCATTTTGATTGGCTTTTTGATTCGGTTTTTGTGTCTTAGGTGGAGAATTGTGTGTAGTGTCTTGAAAACAGTTTTTTATGTAAACAAAAACAGGGAAAGGCTGAGAAATAGCTTATGGTTTTGGAGATTTGGTGTGTAGTTTTGCTCTTTGAGTGAAAGGTCTCAAAAATCATGTGCTATGTAAAGATTTTAGATGATCATTAACCAATCAGTGCTTCATTTTAGGCCTATAAATAGATCAAAGGTCAGATGACATGTTTTCAACAATAGATACCAACAATGAACAGAGATCAATGGGAGTTGGAGGAAAGGTCAGGGGACAACATTGAGGAAGTTCAAGCAGGAAGACGGGGAACAAGAGGAGTTGGAAGAGGATGAGGGTAAAGAAGAGAAGGAAGGAGAGCAATCTCTGATGAGATCAGGATCAAACTTAGTGATCATGTGATCAACCCCGGCATGACCGTGAAAGTACTTTCACTTTAGAACATTGTATTGAAATGTAGATAGAAGCCTATCAAAGCCAAACGAGCTTTAGATAAAGACTTTACATGGTACATCCAAAAATGTACTGAGATGTGTTGTATGTATGGCATGTACGGCAGTTTCACTTAGATGGTGATATGAGGCATTGTACTGTATGTGTAGTTTTGGGAATTGTGTGTTTTTCAAAAAAAGCAGAACTGGGTGGCACCAGATAAAGAATTGAGGAGGAGAAGTCTGTTTTTTCCAGGCCACCAAACCAATTAGAGCAAATAATACCCCCCACTGCTACTGCCACTTCCCCGGCGTCCACCTGTTTACAGCCTAAGGTCGGAGGGCAAGGGTTGGTGGGGAACGTGAGGGGTTATGTGTGTGTGTGTGTGTGTGTGTGTGTGTGGGGGTGTGTGTGTGTGTGTGTGTGTGTGTGTCTCTCATCATATAAGAAATACGTGACTTTTTTCTGTATTACCAGATGCATTTCTCAGGGAGCTTTGTTTATGAAAAACAGCTTTGTTTTACACTACAGAGTGAAGGACTCGTTTACCATTCTGAACACCAATTAAAATCACGTATTTTTTGCACAGCCACACAGGTGTTTCCAGCTATTTTGATTCATCTGACCGGATTCATTCAGAGTTACGTTGGGCAAATGGACAGTATGCTAGATTTTACCCAACCCAAAGTACTGTACCAACAGGAATAATGGAGGGGCAAGTTGCCTCGGTGCAACAGGAGTGAGGAGAAAGAGGGAGATGCCTTGAGAAGACGTTTTATCAAGCAAAATAATTGACAAACTAACACTTCACCATCGGTTTGACTTGTATCCTTTTATTTTTGCAGTTTTAATATTACATAAATTCACATATAGACATACAAGTCATCTTAATATTGAATGTATACATGAAATACAGTACATCATTTAACCATTGATCTTTTGCAAGGGGTTTGTGTTCAACTGCTACAGTAGTTCTTGTATTATTCTGTGAGCAATTTTCCTGTCCCTCTTTAAAATTTGAAACACAGTAATACATTAGGGTTGGTCAGAGGTGACTATGTGGAAGGAAAATGAGATTGAGATTTCCATCTGTGGTCCTTGCTCCGGCCAAATATCAATATTATGTGCTCCTACTTATTGAATGACAGCAACCAAAGGTGGAAGCTAATATATCAGATTGTGCTGGTTTATTTATTACTGTCCCTGTTTCCTTCCTGTTCTCTCTCTTCCTCTCTCTTTCTCTCTCTCTCTCTCTCTCTCTCTCTCTCTCTCTCTCTCTCTCTCTGTCTCTCTCTTATTTGGGCCAAAACATGAGATCACCTGGCAGTGAGACATGAGGGTTCAAGTTCCACAATAGTCCTGCATCTCCTATCGTGTGTGTGTGTGTGTGTGTGTGTATGTGTGTGTGTGTGTGTGTGTGTGTGTGTGTGTGTGTGTGTGTTATCACACTTCATCTCTTGTTTGGGTTTCAGTAGGTTACACACGGCTGCTGAGAGGGGCTGTATGATTACCATTCACAGTGCTACAATGAGCTCATCTGATTTCATACATACACACACACACACACACACAAATTTCCATGCACTTAATTGAACATAGACCCGGGCAATGCATGTATACACACTTACATAAACACAGATGCACAGACCACAAAGCTGCTGTAATAACACAAACAACGTGAGCTCAATCATACTTTTGTTGTTGTTTATGAACAACTTTATTTCCATGACTTCAGTTCAAGTTGAACTAACTACTGTTTTGGTGAACAGAAGAATACTGAATGCAGGCTTTGACCTGAAGTTTACATCTTCCTACTTTTTTTTTGACTGTTGTCACTGTCATTTATTATTTATATTTGCACATTATATTCACACAGAATGTAGCATACCTTTTGGTGTTGTGTCTTATTTTTTTCAAGCTACAACGTGTTGTCTTTATTATTCATGCATGACATTAATTACCACTGATACCTGTAACCTTTAACATGCAGTACTAATAACGCCCAAAACAACAAGAATAATAAATAATATTAATAATAATAATACTATCTCATTTAAACACCCACTCTACTGTAACTACTCTGCTTTTTTGCTGTTACTTGTAATGACAGTGTGGTTTAACTGCTGCACTGAATCACTCAGGATTAGCGCATTAGCTTATTGCCTAAATGTGAAAATGTAAATTCCCTAATAATAATCACTGCTATGATTAACTTGCAAATTAATTTCATTTTAATTAATCTTAATATAACATTTTCCAAATTTAATAACATTCATTTGCAGGTACATTTAACTGTATGTTCAGACTCATTTGAATATTAAAGGGGAAACTCCACACATTTACCAGTCATAAGGAGTGCTACTCAGCCTGTTGGATAATGACGGCTGTCGTGCCACAGGGGTTTTGTCAAGTTGGAGCAAACAACACTGGATGATGTCATCAGGGTTATCTTGGTTTGGTTGTGAAAACTGAAGGAAAGGGGGGGGGGGGGGAACTCTCTCTTCTGACTCCCCCAACTTTATAAAAGTACAATGACAAATCACTAGTGTCACATATTTGACTTTTCCTGTACCAGACCATCCATCAATTGTCATTTTTTAATGCTTGCTTTGATTGTCTTAAGCTTTTCTCACATGCGCCGACTGTGTGGTAAATGACGGCGGTGTTACAAAGCCATAAAAGTCATCCATAAAAGTCATTTTAACCTGGTCGGCAAGAAATCCTCACGCAAACTTTGTCAAAGTATGAAACCAGGTGAGGCCTACAGGAGACACGGCTTAAAACATGCTCTACATATTATGTTACCACGGCAACTACAGTACACCTATGTTTGTAGCAGCCAAGCACTAAACCCTGTGTGACCTAATAATTACCAGTTATAACACACACACACTCACACAACGACAATAGCTAGAAACCAAAGGCAGGAAGGTTGTCAAGAAGACAGGCTGCCAGACAGACAGGTAGAATGATAGCTAAGAGTCACACAGAGTCAGACAGGTGATCACAAAGACAAGGGATGGTGCTATTTGCTGTTTGGAAAGAGAGACTTGTTGGTTCTACTTGTTGATTTATTTTTAGGATACAAATAGGGGCTGATGGAGAATTAGTCAGATAGAGAACTTCAGAGACAGACAGGTACAGACAAACAGACTGGATAAAGGCAGACAGGTCAGAGAGACACACAGGCAGACATGTATATGGACAGACATTTGCCATTACAAATAGGTATATAATGCCAGGTACATACAGTTTAAGGACAGACAGGTACAGAGTCAAACAGGTACAAAGACAGACAGGTAATTCAGAATGGTAAAGGTGGTAGGGTAAGTCAGACAGGTACAGAGTCAAACAGGAACAAAAAGATAGACAGGTCGGACACACAGACAAGTTGTGTGGCAGGTTTGTCAGACAGGTACAGGTACAGAGACAGACAGACGGGTTGTCAGGTCTTCTAGGTCAAAACAGCTGTAATTATTGAATTAGTCTGAAAATTCAATCCTAGGCCTCCTCACATTTCGCATCTAAGCTGCACCACCAAGCTGTAATCCTTTGCCAACCCTGGACCATGTGTGTGTTTGTGGGGGGGAGGGTTGTGTGTAAGAGAGAGAGAATACGAGATATGAGAGCAAACTTGCGTGTGTTTGTTTTCGCATATTAGAGCAACTGCTTGTGTGTTCACTTTCCCCTCCCCTACAAACCCCTTTTCCTCCCCTTTCCCCTTTCCCCTGCCGCAAACACACACACACACACACACACAGCTGTGTGAGTATCTTCAGGTGTATTTGGTTTGGTTGGGAGGAAGGGAGTGGAGTTTGCTGTATTATCGCCCTGAGAAACCTCTGATCTCTAAAGCACTCGCTTAAACCCTGCTGCTCGGAGGAGGGTTTACACAGTCACAAACACACACCATGCCAACAGGTGTGTTTTACCTTGTGTGAACACTGATTTGCTCATACTGAGTGAAAAACTGTGTGTGTGTGTTTGTGTGTGTGTGTGTGTGTGTGTGTGTGTGTGTGTGTGTGTTCTTTGATGAGAAATACTGAAAAGGTTCTTCTTGTCGAAACTGCACTGGGTCTAATCCAGCCTGCTGACAGAGCCTCATCCCCACCACTTCCTCATGTACACGCACGCACACACACACACACATACACACACACACACACACACACACACACACACACACACACACAAACAGAGAGCTGGCCCAGCCTTGACACAAAAGGTTTAAACCTTAATTGGCAGATTACCCTTTTCTAAAGTTGGAACATTCCTGTGACATCTGCATTTATTGCACTTTGTAGGTTTACTTCAACAAAGTTCAGAACTACTCGCTCACGTGCAGAGAAGTTTATGCCTCGACGCAGAGGTCCAGGATTTGAGTCCGATCTTTGGCTTTACCTGCATGTCTTTCCCTCCTCTCTCCCCTCTCTCACCTAGCTGTCCTGTCTATTAAAGATGGGAGAGAAAAAAAGAACTACTCTTCACTCAGGGAAAACTTGCTTATGCTGGCTCATCTAGATATTGTTTACATAATATTTACTGTATTTAACAAATGTAGATATACTGTAGATATATTGTGATGTTAGCAGCAGTTCCAGTTTCAGCAGCTGGGCATGCCTGGATGTATGGTTGCTAACCGGCATTCAAGGTATTACATGTAAATTAGACAGCTTTGGAGTTGTTTGAAGGACTTTTACTAATTTTTTAATTGAGGCAAATTATAGGATTATGAGATTATTCAAACCTTTTAACAATTTTCCCCAATATACACAGATTATTTATTGCTGACAGCAAGAAAGAATCACATAATGAACTATTGAGTTAGTACAGCGGTAAACCCACTATCAGGATAATAATAAACTGTATGTGTGTAGCACCTTTTAAAACATAGTTACACACGGCTTTACAAAGGGAAAAAGGTTTAACATTTTAGCGTTACAATTAAACAAAATCAGGCAAATAATGTAACAGGTAAGAAATATTAGAAATGAAAACCAATATCTTTTACTATTAGAGACGTGCAAGGATGCAAATAATCAGTTTTCCTGGGAAATTTATTCGGCAATTTGCGCACAACAATCATTAAAAGGGTTGTAACTAGGATTACAAGGACAAGAGAGAGACTTGTCAAAATGACCAAACAGTTTTAAAACAACACAATAGAATACAGTAAAAAACTAAAAGACACAATGAAACAAAGGACACCATGGACTGTAAAAGTGAGTATGAATGTGAGTACAAATGACTTATTGTGACAGACGACAAATGAATTTCTCATCTGCCAATTTTCCTAAAATGCCAAGATGCTTCATTAAAGAAACACTTCAAAATGTACACATCTGCCCCTTTCTTAGATTGAACAGTGTTTTTTCAACATCCAGGCCTTCATGGAGGTATTCGTTGACCTTCTACAGATGCAACGCATTCTCATGAACAGGCTTGTATGATATTGTGTAAAACGTTATGCACAATAAAACGTATGATATGATAACATACCAAAACTAGGAGACCGCCGGCTGGTCACGTGACATCCCACCACATTGTCTGGCCCATTCAGTCTGATCATTTTAGTTCTATATTAGTCTTAGCCATCAGTGTCTGCAGTCATCTGGAAAATTCTACAACTCTTACCTTCCTCCTCTGTCAACACCTCAACCTAACAGTACTGTGGGCACACACACACACTCCCACATACAGACCCACACACACACACACACACACCAAGGCATGCACGCAGATAGCTTGAGTGTTGACTAAGTCATTAGGAAATAGTGGAGTGAGTAAGTGAACAACTGCAAACTATAGTTTCCACTCTGGGTGGATAAAAAGTGTGAAGTCAGGCCAAAAGGTGTGCTTCTGATTATATTATCATTTGCATAAAACTGCACTAATGAAAGACATAACAACACACATATCCAAAAAGTCCACTTTCCCTTAAACATGTGCATATCAGCAATACATAATTCGCAATGTTGAGTTTTTACTTCAAAACGTTACTGGAAGTCAACTCTTTTGTGGAAAATTGATTGTTGTGTGAAGGGTCACCTGCCTAACTGATGTTTTAGATGGCTAATAGGTTGATTACAGCCATTGAAAGCTCCTCAGTTGTGCTCAGTCTCATGTTGGAATATGAGGACGCTGGCGTGAATATCGCCGCTTCACAATCCGCGAAATTAATGTTTGTTTTATTTTCTAGTGTTTGTTTTCTAGTGCTCAGGGACATCTACAAATTACAACACAGAAAAGAGATACAACAAAAATATTCATTAATTTAATAATTAAATAAGATAATGTCACCAAATTTAATTCAGTTATCAATTGCCTAATGCTAGTTCTACTACAGCACTTTGAAAAAATAAGTATTATTTTTAGTAAATAGTTTTGTTGAATCTCTTTTTGGTGTTGCAATTTGTAGACGTCCCTAAGCACTCCTTTTACTGCCGGTAGCAGTAGCAGCAGAGAGCAGAAGTGTTATTTAAATAAACTCCTGGCGTACTTACAAAATTTTCAATTCATCCTTGTATGAGTGCATAACCTATTTCTACTACTGTTGAAGTTTGGTATTGCCCTGCAATATGCTAACCAGCTAACGCTAACGCGCCAAATGTTCGTCCCAGGTGAAAATAGCTTCTGGGTTGTTGTTTGGCTCTGGGTTGTGGTGCAAAGGACCCTAGGGTGAAATTACTGCAAACCAACACTTTAACTGTTTCACCATGTTCAATCAGGGTGAAACTGTTTTGATGTTAGCCTACCGCTTTCTTGCTAAGAGGGACATTGTTTTGTATTAGAGGTGCGTAAAGACCTAATTTACGGTTGACACAGAAGCTGCAGTAGCGGTTGCTAGGAGAAGTTAACATTTTTAAATGATGATTTAAGAGTTGCTTTATCAACTTACGGCAACTTGTTTAATCTACGCTTGTTGCAAGGGTTGCCACCTGAAAGTCAAATTGGAATCATCAGTTGGAGACCCCTCAGTCAATCCAGAATATTCTAGCTGAGCAGTCATTTTATTGTCTGTCCGTGTACTCCTGGGGACACGTTTGTCCTGATACTCTCCGGCAGCTCACGGCAACTCTACACAATAGAGTTCAGATCCGTCGTTAGCATGCATTAGCTATGATGGCTAACTTAGTTTGTTTACTTAATTATGTCTCTGTCACCCTTAATAAAAAATAACTAGTGTATAAGAAGAGAAAAGGGAACAAATGGTTGAACATTCTTATTAATCGACTGACAAAATTCTGAGTTGGCTACAGCCCTACTCCCCTTTTTTCTGTGGTGGTTTTTCATTAATGAAGCTAGGTGGCTGGCTTTGTTGGAAGGTAACATCCCCATTCCTAATCCTTCCCACTAAACTCTGAATGGTCTGTTGTTTATCCAATTTGAAAATAAGCTGTCTATGAGCACAACTCTAGACCTTTTTGAAGGGCTGAACAAATAAGAGATGTGATCTGTGTTTTAGAGGACTGAAATGTTCAGGTCTACTTTCTAATTCATGACCATACAAGCACTGAGGAATGAATTATTCATGATAACAATCAAATTGTTAGTATTTCCAGGGTTGGTTGATTGATGTCATGAGTCATGACATTTGCAGCTCTTTCAAATGGGACCTTAATCATGTTGAATTCCTGGCGCTCAAGTTCAAAATCATACACTTTAAGCTTTAATTTGTCAAATTTAACACAAGAGAGGGGCACACAGGTTTAGAACTGCCTGAACCAACACAAGGCAAAATGTCTATGAAATCACCATGGTGTTGGAATAGGCACAATCAGCTATTGTGGCTTCATTTCCAAGGATAAACCTCTCTCCTGCTCCGTATTTAATTACTCCACTTTTTGTACTCCCTCCTCTGTATTCCCCATCTGCCCAATTTCTTATGACTCCTCATAAAAACCTGCTTCCACAATGGAAGTCGCAGAGGTTGGACAGAAAAGACATTTCATTATCCAGAGTCAGAGTCTGGGGAAGCCGCTCACGATCTTTAAGCATGTAGGGGCTTCTATTGTGGTTCCCCGACCAAACACAGAAAGAGAAAAGAATGGAAAATGAAACAAAGACTTTTTATTTTGTGTAATATGCTGGAGCAAAAAAGCACTCTTTAACTGGAAAGAACCATAAAATTGTGAATTAAGTAGTTCAAAGATGATTTGGGAGGTACAGTTAATGAGAGAGTTTAGTCAGGTCATTTAGTGTTAAAACTTCTGTTAGTACACTACTGTGCTTCTCACTTTGTAATTGATCCCAACCTTCCACAAATGAATGGTCATTGATGGGAATGAAAGGTTAAATTGAATCATTTGTGCGGTCTGCATAATTCAAAGAATAAAATGTGTTTTCACAAGCCTTCTGAGTGTCTCTCTACAGTCTGCTGTACTTTGTGGCTTAAAGGCTTTTAGCTTCACATAAGTTGCATTTTGACTGTATATTACACAAAAAAGGGCATGAAGGTCAAAGACTGTACAGCTTGTCGAGCATCTTCACACACACACAGACAAACACACTATTTACAGAACAGAAGGGTTTTCTGTAAATATCCCTTTAATCGGCCTAATGAAAACACAAGCAGAACATAACCACAGGCTGTACCATCATAAGCCATTAAATATGGATTATGGAGGAACTACCCTGAGGTTCTCTCTCTCTCTCTATCTCTCTCTCTCTCTCTCTCTCTCTCTCTCTCTCTCTCTCTCTCTCTCTCTCTCTGGTTTTTAATATAGGGTTGTTCAGTCAGTGAGAGTGAGAGTTCACACACACAGCTGTAATTAGCAGCTTAGGCAGCCAGCCAGCTCTGTAAATGCACTGTGATATATATGTGTGTGTGTGTGTGTGTGTGTGTGTGTGTGTGTGTGTGTGTGCGTGTGTGTGTGTGTGTGTGTGTGTGTGTGTGTGTGTGTGTGCATCCACTGACAAGGATGTGCACATTTTGTCTCTGCGCATGTTTCTGCGCAGGTGTGCATACTCTACGTGCACACCTGTGTGAGTGTGTTTGTGCGCGGTGAGTCAAACATTTGTGCGTGGGTGTTGTGTTTGTCTGATCTGTGTGCTGATGGAGAGCTGAGGTGCTTGGAGACGAGCTGTGACGTGTATGTGTTTGTGTGTGTGTGTGTGTATGGGTAGGGTGATTGCTCCCTAACACCTGGTATTAGCACCAGTAATCCTCACACCACATCATACTCACGCACCAGTCCCATGCAGATCACATTCAGCTTATCGCCTGTCCTGCTTCGAAGTGTTTCACAACTCGCTCTTGTGTGGGGGGTGTGGGTGAGGTGTGTGTGTGTGCGTGTGTGTGTGTGGGAGGGGGGGTTGAGGTCGGGAAAATATTCCACCAAAGAGCGTTAAGGGTAATCCATCCTTCAGCGGCCATGTTAGACAGTGGTGAAATAAGTACAAGGATGCTTTACTTACTTTATATAAAAGTGGAAATACCACAATGTAAATACTTCAATTAGTATTTAGTAGTAATAAAGTACCTTCAATTCATCTGAAATGTTTCAGAGTGGAACTGTTTGGATCACACTGTGTGTGTATGTGCCAAAGTTTCTTTTTCTGCTTTTGCTTTCAGCATTTTGCATGTAGTGTGTTTTCTGTTGCAGTAGTTTTGGGTAGGTCATGAAACTAAAACTTATGTCAATGTCAGGCAGAAAATAGAAACACTCCGTTAACATTATTTTTACTTCCCTGCAGCAGAATGGGCTCTTTAATTCAAGCTGAAGCAAGTGAAGCACAAGCTCAAGATTTTTTGTTTGAGTATAAAAGATTCCTGAGTGGAAATGCCAAAGTTAGAAAGACCCTCAAAATAAGTAGAGGAGGTAGATAAGTCAGTCTTTCAATAAAAAAAAAGTCAAAAGTGAAATGGATTCAGTAAATGAAATGATTTAAATGTCCAGTGAAGAGATGACAACTAGTGGCAGACAAAACGTTGGCAGACTGTCCTCAAATGAATACATAAAGCCAACATAAATGCCATATTTCCATTGTCTTTACTACACTTCTTTGAGGTTGGCTCTCGGCTGGAGAATCGACACAACTCCATGAACCAACTCTATAGTGGATGGGTACGTATATTGATTTGCAAGTTACAATTCGCACTACATTTGGATTTTAACCTGGCTAGAGTCTGGCTAGAGTCTGAGGTAACTTTACCTGTCTGCCCGCCTGTTTGTGTATCAGCTTATTTCCACATCAGTCCATCTTTCATTCTGTCCCTCTGTCGATGCAGACTGCCCTCCATATTGGATTTGTTCTCTCAATAATTGATGGAGGAGTTATTTTGTAAAGCTGAAGGTCGGCAATCCTTGGTGTCAAATTCGAAATTAGTTCCTCTTGTATTATTAACGTCCCCAAGGGCAACAGGTTAACAAGAGGAACTCTGCAACAATAGATAGAAAGAAAGATAAAATTATAGAAAGACAGATAGATGTTCTTTCCTTTGCCTTATATGTACACACTGTTAAACATTAACACTTCCCACAATGCACTTCATCTTACCTGTAAAGAATGCCATCAGATGTCACTCAGTAGAGGTTTGACAAAACACACCGAAATACACACACACACACACACACTCACACACACACACACACACACACACACATACACACACACACTCACACACACACACAAACACACACACACACACAAACACTCACTCACTTATCTGTGGCTCTAAATAATATTTATTTTAAAACATCCTGTTTATGCATACATATGGCTTGACATTCCGCATTTGGAAATTGATTAGTAAAGGGATTTGATTACAGTAATCTGATGGAGGCTGTGATAAATTATTAAAGTTATCAGGCAGATAAGCAGTGTGTATCAGGCAGTATGTGATATCGCTGTACAAGAGGACGCAAACGGACGTGGATATACATCTAGATGGTGTGAAGTGAGGCATAAAAAGTCTTGTGGGCTGGATGTTTCATTGGAATTGGTTAAATATTTGTGGCTGTACCAAGTTGCAGGATGCAAATTTGTGTGAAGAAACAAGAGAACAATAAAAAGGCTTTGGAGAACAAATACAGAACCAATACTCTGCTAAAGAAAAGAGACAGTCAACTGGGGCACAAGTCCATTGCCAATCACACATTGACTACGAGAGTGGTCTTGTGTTAGAGGAAAAGTCAATTATTACAAAACCATTACAATTCATCCTGAGGTAAGGAAATTAAAGAAGTGAAATCTTAATAAATCTTGTTATAATCTTGACTGATTAACCGAATATCCTATTGACATATACAATAGATCAGGGTGCATGCATGTAAACACAGCTGTGTTCTTATTCCATCATCTGTCATGCCAAGCCAAAATTGAGACGATTGGTCAGATCTACACCCAATTAAAAGTAATGTTAGGGTAGAGAACTTTAGGTGGCTGGGACCCGCTCTTTTTATTTATCCTACATATTTGTGTGTTTCACATTTTTGCTTTGTTTGGTTTTGTAATATTTAAGTAGCTATAGGCACCTCGGGTTCATATGATTTGGCAGATTTCAAGCTTGTTTAACTTTGACGATGGAGAAATAGCCATGACCCTCACTGTGGAGGGTATCTTGACACCTTCCAGTTCCATAGTCCAGGGTTTTCATGTTGTACTCGGTTTCATTTTGTGCCTTAGGTCATGTGCCTAAGACACTTTCAGTTGCATTTGCTGAAAGCATCCATCATAAACTTCAGGTGACTCTGTCACTCTTCCTGAGGCAGGACACGTTTTCTGGACCCCAATAAATCACAAATGGTTGTCTTTGGTCTGTCATGAGCACACAAATGTCTTTAAGCCTTGGGTGACACGACAATGACATGTTGAAAGGGATTATACGTCTGAGTCACACAGTGCGAGATCATCAGGTTGGGGAGACAGATTTACATCAGTTGAATTAAATATGTACGTTTACCTTCAATCCATATCGACGGGATTTTGTCCACCGCCGCTACTGAAAGCAATCAAGGACATTTTTAAGACACTGAAGGTTTTTCAAATACCCTTCAACGCGCTCTCATCACATCTTGTATATGTGTATGGATTTTCAACACTGGCATCAGCCTTGTGCTGGAGAAATTCTTGGTTTCATACAATCAAATAATGCCAGGACATTTTTAATTAAAGGCAGAGCTGCTTCAATAGTTTATAGTTGTGAGAGTGAAAAAAGAAAATCATTGTCCTTTCAAAAACTATTGCACTTTGTCTGGAACTCTTAAAGTAACATGGACCTACTACATATTGTACTTAATAGGCATTGTGTCAAAGTTTTTTTTTTTGTTCATAATGTTGTTGGTTGTTCTTCCTAAATGTAATTCTAGTACTGTAGGCTCTGTCTAGTTTTGTAGGACATCTTACATGTTGTTGTGCATACATTTTTGCACTATATCATACGCTCATGAGAATGCAGTGCTGCTGGACTTTGCAAAAAAGGGTTACATTATAAATACAATACATGTAATTAGAAAAAGGTAAGAGTGGTTTGTACACACATGTATGTACGCGTACATGTGCGGAGCTGCCAATCGGAAGGTAGGTGGTTTGATGCCTGGCCCTGCAGTCCCGTGTCAAAGTGTTCTTGGGCAAGACATTGAACCCCGGGTTGCCCCTGATGCTGCACCTTTGGAGTGTAAATGTGTGTGAGTGATTATCTGATGAGCAGGTGGCAACTTGTACGGCAGCCTCGGCCACAGTGTATGAATGTGTGTGAATGGTGAATGGCAGAGATGGCAAAAGTACCTACTTCCCGCACTCAAGTAGAGGTACAGATAATTGTGTTTAAAAATACTCTGGCTGAAGTGCCAAATAAATAAAGTATTTAAACAAGACAGTATATTTTGACAAATACACTAGTGAGCTTTAAGCTTTAACTTAATTAATAGATATGGAGACATTAATAAACAACCTTTACTTAAAAATATCATTAAATATGCTACATGTAATTTGTAAAAACCAAAACATATAGGAGAAAACGTAATGACTTAGAAACAGGGTTCTGATAAACAATGGCAGATGGGTTTATTGTCATTTTCCAATTTTTTTTGATTTACACAGACTGAGGCCTCAGGAAAGTCCTTCATTAGGCCATCACTTGCCACACAGATATTACACAACAACAAGAAATAGCACAGTCAAAAGAGTTGAAGGAAGCTGAAGTGGACCTGAGGAATACACCCTGGTGCTTTGTTTGGTCCTGTAATGGAAACGAGACTGAAGGTGAAGCCCCTGCTGGCCCTGTGCTTGGCCCCGTGTTAGAGAGCGGGCCATTGTAGTTCAAGTTGTGCAGACAAGACGGTCTGAGTGACCGTTAGACAAGACTGGGACACCAGAGACCATGGAGACTCCCCCAGGGATAAAACAGAGAAGAGAGAGAACTAGACTAGAACAAGGTTATGGTGGGAGGCAGAGTGGTGCAGGGAACAAAGGAGTGCCTAGCTGTCCATTCGTTTTTTTTTGTAGTTCTACCCATTCTTTTGTCTGAGGGGGAACTGTTAGAGCCAGGACGCCCTGAGCAGCAGCTGGCAGGTAGGAACAGAGGGAGGGAGTGAGGAAGGAAATAAGTGGAGGGAGGGAGGAATGGATAGATAGGTGAAGTGAGTAGAGGGGTGGAGGGGACACAGGCCAGGACGTTTGGCCACACACTCAAATCATATGTTTAGCTACATATATATTACAACAGCAGTTGTTGTTTTTTTTCTTATCCAAGCAACAGGGTATAGCACACACACACACACACACACACACACACACACACACACACACACACACACACACACACACTCACACACACAGAGTGGGTCTCAGTTAACATCAGTCAATAGGCTGCAGACAGACAAGTGTGATTACAGCAGATACTGTTGCTCTCACTGCTGTGTGTGCAGTGGTTTGCCTCTCTGTGTCCTGCGTCTCAAGCAAGGATAGAGGGAGGAGACAGAGAGAGGAAAGAGAGGGATAGAGAAAAAGAGAAAGAGAAAAAGAGAGATGAAAAGACAGAACAATCATGTTGTTTGTGCTCTTCTGTCTCAGTGTCTCTGCTAAGTGAGCTGTCAACTTACTGTCAAACATCAGACTTGCTGTTAAGTGTCTCTCTTTAGACACATAATCACTTTTATGCAAAATGTAGTATAAAAGGTCTTCAAAAGAAAATCTTTTGCAACATGTTGGTGTAGGCTAATATCAAAATTGCACTATTAAACACTAAAATAAATCACAGTATTTGTGACGTTGTTTGTGTTTTTGGGCTCATTTTGTCACTTGGGGGAGTCTTTGTCTTTCTCCTGTTGAAACACAATTTCACCTTGAGCTTTCCCTAGGCAAAGGTTTTCTTTCTTGAGCAACCATTTTCATATTGATCCACTGAAGAAGAGCAAAACAGTGTTACAAATAGAATGCAATCAGCAAAACCAAAATGTATGTAATGTGTGTTTCATGGGATAAAGAGTTATTGTGCTCCTTGGAGGTGTGTGTATTACTTTTCCTTGTAAAAGGTAGCCTGTAATGAGAGATCATTATGTTGTACACTATTATGTGAAAACTAGCTACAGTTACATATAAAAAACAACCATAACTTTAACTATATGTGTATCAAATTGAAATTGAATTATCCATTGATTTCATCTGATATAAATTAGTTGCTCTGACATTGTCTGAAAGTGTTGCCAACTGAACAAGGTGAATTACTTTCTTTTAGTCACAGTGATCGTTCACAGAAGCAACTGCGGGCAGATGATTGAAGGTTATAACTTACAATAGAAATATAGGCATACAAATAAATACAACCATTTGAGGGATAAACAGATCATGTTTAACTTAATCGGGAGTACAAACAGACGGAGTACGGCGCGCTCACAGCTATCACCCAATCACTGGACGCTACTAGCCAATCACAGCACAGTAGGGCGGGACTAGCGAACAGCGGGCGCGCGGCAGGGGGTGCGGGGAATGCAGTCGCAACCTGTGTTCGCACTTTAGCCGTGGCCTATATGAAAAGTACAAAGAAGCAATATAAAAAGGAATTGCGTCATTATGGGTGAAAAATGGGAACATTGTACCTTGGCATAGGCTAGGTAAGAAAAACCCACCTTTATTAATGATTGCGCCCCCTGGTAGCACGTTTAGTGATGCAAATCAAACACCTGTTGCTGGCTAACGTTCGGCCTGGCTAACATGCTAGCTAAATGCTCATGGTGCTTCAGCGGTGACTTCTTCGTTCACTGAGGAACCTTTACCTTTTCATGAAGTGTGTGTGAGGGCCATCACCTGCCTGATAATGTGACGGGGTGATAATAATCCCAGGGACAGAAAGACTGAGTGGACCGGTTATATTGAGAATAAACGAGCAGAGAAATGGAACCTGGAGCAGATTGAGGACTCCGCAGGGCGTCCAGCACAGTGACAGGACTCGCAGAAGGCCGCTCAGAAAGGTGAGTAGGCCTACTAAAACAACACACACCCTAGTGTTGTAGTTCTGACGGTCTTTAACGTTGCTATGCAACACAGGCTCGTGGGTGTGTGTGAACTGCAGGTTGTGTAAAAACGGTAGCTTTCTTTCTACTTTATTTAGTGTTTTTTTGGCTGCAGCCGTTGTGGAGTTTTTATTGTTTACAGGCTACATCTCGGTGTGATGTTTTATTCTGCTGTTGATTCTATAAGAAGTGGCAGGCCATGTAATGCAGGCTTCTGGTTTTATAAAGCAAGTGACACACGTTTGTAAAACTGTCTGAGCTTTGTCCCCTTTGCTGGCCTATACTTATTAATAAGTTGTATGCTATGTCTGAAAAGTGCAATTTGTAGAAAAGGAATATTGTTGTTTGAACCGAGAGGCAGTGTGGTGTTGTTAATGCACTTTATTTTGTGGTCAGAGTGCGTTCTTTACTTTAATAGCCTATATTATAACATCAACATATCCTTTTTTCTTTACCTTCCCTTTACCCCCCCACTTTTTTACATTTTCACTCAAATACCTATTAGTAAAAGTATAATATTGTAGTAGGCCACTCTCCATCCCTACATACGCACACATGCCAGTGCAAGAGATACACACTTGTAGAAACACATGAACAGATACATTATTATTATTATTAGTTATGCAATGTTCACATAAACTGGGATACATGTACAGTAGCTAGAACAATATCTCTCTCTCGCTCACACACACACACACACAGAGCTGTAAACATTCATGGTGCCCAATCTCCAAGCAGGTCAACTATAGCTGTGTGTGTGTTTGTGTGTGTGTGTGTTTGTGTTGGTTTTGCTGGCAGTGCCAGTGGTCCATTCAGTTACACCAGGCAGCCTTTAACACTCAATCACCCATTTATCTTTGGCCTGTCTTCCCCCAGACACACACACACACACACACACACACACACACACACACACACACACACACACACACACCACCCTGACCAGGCAGATGGTTGTGCCAGCCCTGCCAAAGCAGTGTGACAACACATGCACATAGACACACAAATAAAGGGGAGGGGACCGTCTGTTTCAGCTGCCTCTCCTTGTCACAGAGAGGTTGGCATCGGCCGTGCCCACCATCAATCCATCATACTACTCTCTCCCTCCCTGTAGGGGGACCCCCTTTCATGCCCACCTGTTACAGTTGAATAAGAGTGAAAATAACAGAACACTCACCCCAAAAGCAAAACAAGTATAGTTTTCTAGGAAAGAAACAGTTTTGGTTTACATTCTCTGGGGTTTTAAAGGCTGGGTTGGTAAGTACTTCCAATATACACTTTTTATATATTGTTTGAAATGGTCTTTAGGGGTTAGACAGAGCCCCCAGGGAGGTGCTACTTTAAATTTTGGTAGCTTTTTAACATTACCAACCCTGCCTTTGAGGTACCCTCCAGAGGTTTTAACCACTGGTGCTGTAGAAAATGGTGTGCTATGTAAGCTCCCGTGTTTTTTGTACGTGTTTTACCAGCACATGCTGTAAAGCTGGGTAACATATTGATGTTATACCGAAATTGGGTTATGAGACTAGATATTTGGGGTGGGGGGGAAAAAAAACGATGAAGCATTGTATCACGATATTTTCAGTGGCAATATTGTATCAATACACAGACTCCAAATATTGGTCTTTTATTATGTTGGTCAGTTTGTCTGATTGACAATCCCATTTGACCGCAATAAAATTGAAGTAAGCTGAACAATCAGAGAAATGTATCATTTTACATAAAACAGATGTTGACAGAGTTTCCTTTTAAAGACATAATTTGAAATTGGTAGAAATTAGAAGTTGGTAATAAATGGTAATAAATTGCAGTATATTTCAGAATATTACCATGCAGTTGTAACTGTTCTATTAATTTCCTTTACCCACTTAGTCATTATATCCACATTACTGATGGTTATTTATCAAAAATCTCATAGCAACATTACAATATTGTTGTGGTATCGATATCAAGGTATTTGGTTAAAAATATCGTGATATTAGATTTTCTCTGTATCGCCCAGCCCTAACATGTTGTTTTTTCTGTCTGTCAAAACTCAGGTTTTAGTGTCTTTTTTGACATCTCATCACTGTAGAATAAAGACAGTGGGGCTTTTTATATGCTGGAGCTGCTGCCCCGCGACCCGATAGCGGATAAGCGGACGAGGATGGATGGATGGATGGATGGACTGACTTTTTATATTGTCAAACATGTGAGTGCTAGTCTTAATTTTATAATGGATTACTAGAAAACTGTAGAGCACTTTCCCTGGCTCCAGTTGCTTCTGACAATGTTAGCCAGTGCCAGCATTATGTAGTGGAATATTTGTAATTGTTTGGTCTGAAGTTTGTTTATCTATTCTCATTCGTCATTTAACCTAAAGTGGGCATTAGAAGAAAGTTATGAGAGCTGGAACAGAAACTCTCTGTGAACACCTTCTCACCTTGCTTCACAAAGGACACATCACATCTTGCACTGGCACAGAACATTGGCACTGGATGTAAACTGTGTGCTGCAGAAGCATCCAATATGAATTTGATTTCTAGGGAGTTGAGGCTGAATAGTTTTGTTTTGAAGCTGTTAATTTGATGGTGGATTTGGATGCAGCAAGTAAAACATAAAACATGATTGGGGAGAGTTGTGGAGGAAAGACGGAGGGAGGAAAAAGATGGATGGGAACGCAAAGGAAAGGAAGGAGTGAGAACGGTTAGAGCAGGATGGAGCCTGAGAGGCTTTATTTTGAAGATTTCCTTCAAAATAAAGTAACAAAATCCACCTACCAACACCTCTAAAGCTCACCAATTAACATGGGACGTCTTGTTTGTGTGATCTGCAAAAAAGAACTAAAGTGAATTAACATCACGGTGTGGTTTTACGGAGGGGGATGTGATTCACTATTTATTTGTCAGACGCATTGACTTCCTTAATGTCCTAACGTTTTTATGCTAAGCTAAGCTAACAGGCTGACGGAGGCAACTTCATATTTACCGAACAGGCATGTGACAGGTATCTGTCTTCTCATGTAACTCTTGGCAAGAAAGTGAATAAGCTAATTCCCAACAATGTTCACATAGCCACAACATAGTTTATTTTTTAATTTGTTTTAAATAGAGTGGGATGGAGGTCTCCTTGTTCAGATGTATAAAACTTAGAGAAGTTATGAAACTGAAACCAACTGAATTTAAACCAAATTAGCAAATTTCATAGGCCTCCGTCATCACTCTAACATGTTGGACTGGGAGGATGAGAGAGGAAAGATAGAGTAAAAAGAAGGAAGGATGGATCATTTTGAGGCCTCTTGCAGCTGTCGTGCTGCTTTACCCTGAGGCTACATGCACACACACACACACACACACACACACACACACACACACACACACACACACACACACACACATAGTA
>NC_048415.1:4529243-4533498 GCF_013103735.1 Etheostoma cragini
ACACACACACACACACACACACACACACACACACACACACAATGTATGCTTATCCATGTTTCCACCTTACAAATCAATACATCCTTATAGATTACCACACACACCTTAATCTGTTCCTTAATTCCTCAATGTCTCAAGCAAAGGTACAAGCCAGCACAAGCCAGATTAGATTTAGGTTGCACTCCGACAACGTGGCAGTGCTTAAAAAATACCAACATACAGCAAAAAATCAAATTACAATCAAAATACAGAGTCAACCGTTTGCATCAGATTTGCGAGTAAATCCAACGTGATTACACAGTGTCAGGAATGTAATGCAATATTTTCTGCGTGCAAGGAAAAATATCAGACTGCACAAATGTAATGTAAGATGTTGGATTTAACTAGAAATCTAGTTCACCGGTCTGGTTTTCACCTGTGAGATTTCTCTCTGGATGCACACAGTATGTTAACGTTTCAAATAGAGCACATCCACATGCAATACATTTACTGGTTGTTCCCATTTGAGCCAATTAACCATTATACTTCCTAATAATACTGTATAACTCTCAACTGTGTTATCACATTACCAAAACAAACTTAAATAAAACAATAAAGGCAGGACAATAAAGTTTATTGTATGCCTAACATATCTTTAAGTAGTTTTGACTGTTGTTTTGTTTTTTATAGTAAAGGGAAATTAATGGATTTCCATGATTGCCTAGAAATAAATTTAAAACATCTTACTGTTTTGGAATATGGTCAGCAGAGATGTAAAACATACAGGACCTGTAGTAGAGCTGGACGAATAATGGAAAATGGATCGCTATCAAAATTCGATAGATTCAATACTTAAGCTGTTATCAACGAATTGTTCCCATTATGATAATTTCTTTCTGATGTTAGGTCTACTTTCTCATTAAAAACATTTGAGTGTGTGTGCAGGGTCTGAAATTAACACTCGCCAGTCGCCAAATACAGAGTCGGGCCGACACGCTCACACACAAACACTGGCACACACACCAGGCACCAGAAACTATCTTCTGTTTACTGATAGCTAGCGTTTAACTCAGACTAATTAATAAGCTAGTAAGTGGCGTTTTTTGGCAGCCAGCCTCCCGAAAGACAACACAGTGAACTTAAATGTTAATCGACCATGAACCGTTGACCAACAAGCATCCGGGAGGCTCCGACATACTTTGCACACTCCGTGTTGGTGGACAGCTCGAGTCTTGTTCCAGTGTTGATGTTTTAAACAGGAGCATAATAACTTAGTTTGTTAATTTGAAAATATGTATGAGTGCGTATCTCTGTGTATTTTGTGGGCATACAGTATGTTTTTAAGTATGTGTGCACATGTGTTAATGTTTATTACAGTGTGATCCAGTTTTGTACGGGACTTTGTGTGTGTGTGTGTGTGTGTGTGTGTGTGTGTGTGTGTGTGTGTGTGTGTGTGTGTGAGTGTGCATGCATGTGCAGTGTGCGTGCCCGCCCGCCACTAAGCCAGTCAACAAAGGGGTCCAGTGCTGGTGGTGTGGTCTATCTCAGGTAGAGTACGTTACTGCTAATGCCCTCTAAGATCCCTGCGACGCAATCCCAGAAGCCCCCTCTCTCTCCCACAATCCTCTTTGCTCCCTGGGTCCCTAAGCACCTTGGCGTAGGGAAGGTGGCTCGCTGCGGATTGTCTTAATCTCTCCTTTTCCTTCAGAAAAGGGCTAAGCCAACCCGAATGTCACTCTCCCTATCACACCAAAAAACCAATTGGTTACAAGGATATACATTTTTTCCTCTTCTCTTGGCCTTCATATCTGTTTCTCCCACCTCTCACCTCTCTCACAATGTCCCCCCCCCCTTTTTCCACAAATCTACTAACTTGCCACAATAACAAGAGACATTGACAAGAAACTGAATGTCAGTTATTTTTCTTCATAGATTTTTATTTCTACATGTAAACATGTAAATAAAAGTAAAAATATTGCCAGATTTACCCTCTACTGTATCTTTGCCTTAATGCTGCAGCTGAATTGAAAAGAAACTCCTGTGGTTAAGCCAAGGTTGAGCAAAGGTTGCAAAGTCGATGGTAAACTCTAAAAACAACAACAACAACAACAACAAACTCATGTTTCTTCTCTTGGACCAGTAAATCCTGTGCCTGGGTTTTTGTCTCCTGTGTTTTGGGTTTTTTGGGATGTTTTTAGCACAGCTGCTATTAGCCTTCATGTTAATCCCCTTGGAGAATAAACTCATTAGAACATTAATCACTGGATTCTAATTACCTCTCTCTCTTTCCCTCTCTCTCTGTCTCTTTCTGTCTCTTCTCTATGTCGCTCTCTAAGTCAGGTACGTAGACAACCACTCGTTACTGAATTCGCAGGGGAACAGTTACAGTAAAATACATAAATAACTCTGTTGATCTGGGGGGTGCACCACGAAGAAAGTTTGACAGTGCCAGGCTTTACTTTTCCTTAGCTGGCTCAACAAAGCCCGACAACGGCCCGATCAGAGATAACGGGTACAACGTTTATCAACGTGTTTTGTTAGCCAAGATTATCTTCCTCAGGCTCTGTACCTGGGGCATTTGGTAAAATTGTAAATTTATAGTAGTCATTTTACCACTCAATACATTTTCAAAGCCTATTTCTTATTTCTAACGTGACAGCTGCTCACGGTGTACGGCACCTCAAACTTGATGCAGCAGATTTATACACAAGAATTGCATTTAGGTGTGTCACTGTCTAATAACGAAGAATATATGGACATCATTTGGGTTTTTGGCCAAATCAAAGTTAAATGAATTTCATTGATTAAATATTATCTGTGGTATATACCAATAGGCTAAGGCAATAGGCTAATTCTAATTGGTGTTTTATTTGCTGCAATACCAGCAGTGTAAAACAGACTTAAGCAAAACACTCACTTCACTGGATCAACAAAATGCAAAAAACAAGAAACCGGGAGGAAGAGTTGGATATGTAGAGGGTGAAAGTAGGACAGGTCAGGAGTTTAGAGGAGTGCAATTTTGTTTTGTTTTTTGTATAGTAGAGCCCGACTGATAATGGATTTTTAAGGCCGATATTGATACAAATATTTGTTGATTTAAAAAATTGATATGCCAATATATCGACCAATATTCAGAAAACGCTTAAGAAAACATGATTTCCCTAACGTTAGTTATTTGTAGTAAATTTAGTCCTCACTAAAATAATATGCTGAAAAGTTGTTTTGTTCTCACAACAGAACAGAGGAAAATCTAAATATATTAAAGTTCTGATAAATAAAATGTATAAAAATACAAATTTAGGATATGAAACTTTAAGTCTTTTTGAAAAAAAAAACCCACAATAATAACATAATAATCCTTGTAAAATAACAAGGAAATGTTCAAATTTGGCTAGACTCTTAGATTAGCGTACACATTAGATCTTGCAGTACAATAAAACCTTTTAATGGTTTTTCTGCTGCTTAGGGAAAGATGGTAGTCTGATTAGATGTAGATACCTGAGTAGAATAGATGTAGACTAGTCTTTGACTCTTTTTGGAGATTCAGTGCAGGGCAGCTAGCATAAACTGACCTATTGTCAGACTTTGATAATTGAGCAGTAAAACCCAAAGTAAGGAGCTAAAAGATGCTGAAAGGTACATAAAGACCCAGTGTTAGGGGTTGATTCATAGTGGGTTCAACACTATTTATGACTCCATTCACTTTACAGCGTATTTCATTTATGTTAATCAAAAGAAACATAGAACTTCATGACTGTAACCCTCTTCGATGCTTGGGAGTGTTCAGGTGATTCTCAACATGACTCAACATCACTTAAAGCCTTCAAACTGTGGACCTTGAACAAGGTTTTGTTACAAAATATTTCTGCAACTGCAAGGCCTTCTTCTGGCCTGATATCTATTCAGAAACTGACTTTGATCGGTAGTTTAAAGCAAATGAAACAACATTTTCATCTGTCGCAAAAAATATCTACTGAGCTTTGCCAGACAGTTAGTGATTTGAAAATTGTAAGCTGGCAGTGTCAGGCTACCGTTGCTAAACAGATAAAAGAGCACCACCTTCTGAAACTCACTTTCCCCACCTCGATAACGCTCATTCAGGCCCTCTTCCAAGAATGAATTCAGACACTTCTTTAATTCGGAAGTTTGAGTAAAAGGTTTGCATTCTATGTTTTCGTACGTGGCTGTTTGCCAACAATTTAAAGCTGTGTGTGTGTGTGTGTGTGTGTGTGTGTGTGTGTGTGTGTGTGTGTGTGTGTGTGTGTGTGTGTGTGTG